>NC_090241.1:30778140-31078140 GCF_024489055.1 Chanodichthys erythropterus
ATTATATACAGTAATCAGAATGAGCTTAATCTACCAAAATAAAATAAAAAATCTCAATGCAACTAATAATAAACTTATTTTTTATACTAAATATATATTTATAGTATTTGTGTTTTAAATATATAAATATGTTCCTTTTTTCCTTCTGATTTTGGGGTGAAATATGATTGGACACACGTGAGATTTCAAAGAAAAGCTCTCCTTTTTTTACTATAATTCCATTTATCTAGGTACAAACCATTTTGATGGGTTTTTTTTTTCTTTCTTTTTGCTCTGCCGTTCTGCTCTACATCCTGCAGGTCCTCAGGGATTGTCCGAGCAGCAGGAGTAAATCAGTTTTGCTCTCGGTTTGGCCGAGTGCTGAGGCAATTTCTCAGATCGAGAAAACAACTGAACTGCTTCATTTCTAATGTCCAAAAGTCAACAGTTCAATGGATTTACTTACACAGTCAGTGGGATATTCATTTTTAAAAACCAAAGAAATGTCACGAGTGAGGAGAACACTAAAAGGGAAGAATTTTTAGCAATACAGTTTATTAACACTATCATAATATCAAATTAGTAATATTTCAGCCCAAAACTATAATTGTGTCATCATCTACTCACCCTAATGTCATTCTTACTTTTTTCCGTAGAACATAAAAGCAGATGTTTACAAAACCTTAAAACAGCTTTTTCTATATAAATGACTAGGATGATTCTTCTAAAGGAACATCCATCACAGCTTTCACATTAAATCCTGGTAAAAGTTTAATTGTTTTAGCGCTGTCGCAGAATGTTCATCTTAAAATATAAAAATATAATATAATGCTGAAAATCAACAGTTCTGATTGATTGAAAGTTGAACAATGTGGGACTAAAAATGACTAAATATGACTCTTGCACCATATCCCAAACTTTCTAAAGCCATACAACAGCTTTGGAATGAGAAAAAGTTCAAAATTAAAGTAATCATTATTAAGTCGTTATCATTTTGAAGCTTAATGGTCATGGTCACACCATCCATTTTCACAGTATGAAAAAATTTAAATGCTAATGAATTTTGACTTATTTACAGAGATAACCCTCATCCTTGCTACAACTCAATAGTGTCCTCTACACAGTTATATCAGTCGACATTAAAACTCATTCTCAGACCCACAGGGATTAATTACATTGTGATGGGGGCTTAGCCCAAGCACGCATCAGGCTGTTTGTCGGGAATAATATCTCCTGGCAGCATCAGTGAAATGGTAAGCAACATGAACAAACCTCATGAATATCAATTATGCATTAAGCCGAACTGTGGTAAATTAGTAGGCTGGTCTATTGTGGAGGCAAACTCGGATATTTGCTGGGAAAAATATTTGTTGAAATTGATTCATATTGTACATGCACCAATGGTTAATTCTGAAAATGGTTACCACAGTAACTCCATTAGACAGCAAATATACATATTTGTTTAATTACCAGAAGACCATTAGTAGGACACCATTATATTCCCACGGGTTGAAGATGGAACTTTGTGATGTGAAATTGTATAATGAACCACATTCCGTGTCGAGTAATGTGTGATATTACAATTAATGAATTCCCCTCTGCTTCTGTTAAAACATCATGGCGAACAACAGGTTTGAACTGCTAATTGGTTGCGTTTATAAATGCACAAACTGAATTTGCAGCATTTTTTTACTGAATCATCACAAGACAATTAAGATAATAACGACTGTAATCTGTTTTCTGTGGAAGGGCCGCCATCTCTATCAATAGGTGCTGTTGTTGTGTGAGCACTGTCAGACACTGTCTAATTAGTGTCTAATGGAAAATCGCTTATGATGATCCGTATGTGTCTGTGGAATGTGGGTGACCAACAGGGAGGGAAATAAACGGAATATATGAAATATAAATACACATCTATCCATCCATCCATTTATCTATCCATTCTTCTATCCATCCATCTCTTCACAAAAGTTTGCGGTCGTTACATTTTTTTCTCAGTCTCTTATGCTCACCATGTAATAACATGTAAAATTGTGAATCACTATTATATTGTAATCGCATTTGAACATGCGCTCGCGTTATGCTTTCGCTTTCATGATCGCGCGTACTCTATGAAAAGGGAGCGGCGGTGCTGATCGCGCATTCTACGAAATCAGACATTTGTCAGACGCTTAGGCTCTGTTGTGCAACGAATCCTCCGCCACAGTCATCTCGTCACTTACTCTAATCACGTGATCAGTGAACTCTGATTCCTGCTGCACTACATACGACTCTGCATCTCGTGTTGAACGAGCTGGATGGGACTGAAGTGACTTATCCAAATTAATTAAATGGTTTTTATTTCTATAAAAAGCAAAACGACAATGGAGGTGTAATCATGGCATAATGGTAATATCGCAAAACAACTTTTCACCTCGACAAGAAATCTCATCACATTTTTTCTCACGGCATCTCGTCACACCCCTACTATTATAATTTAAAACATGTTTTCTATATTAATTTATTTCAAAATGTAATTTATTCCTGTGATGGCAAAGCTGAATTTTCAGCATCATTACTCCATTCTTCAGTGTCACATGATCCTTCAGAAATCATTCCAATATGCTGATTTGGTGGCCAAGAAACAATAATATCAATGCTGAAAACAGATGTGCTGTATATGTAAGTATATGCACATGCATGTCTCCTTCACAACGTGTCTCTATTTGACTACTCAATTCTCACTGCGCTCCACGAGAGAGTGCAGTAAGACACTGTTGGTTGTCCAGAGCCTCCATTAAATTGATCAATGATTCAATCACACCACTTCCTGGATGTAGGTGCATGTGTGTGCGCCTTCCTGTAATGAAAGCCCTCCACAGACAGTGCTTTAGTGAAAGCAGACGGGTTCAGAAAGCTCAAAGCACTTGTGGTCTCCTCCAGTTTCTTGTAGTCAACTTTCAGGTCATCGACTCTAGTCTTTAAATTGAACTTTGTCTCCAAAGACTACATTCACAACTAGACATATTAGGTTACAAACTGCTCCTGGATCAGCCTTATGTTTTAGCTTGTCAGCTTCACCCAGAGAAAGTTGTTATTCATTTTATATCTCCACCCAAGAAAGTTCAGCCAAAAAAAAAAAAAAAGAAGAATATTCTGTCATAATTTACTCACTCTCATGTCATTTCAAACCTATATGACTTTTTTGCTTTTGTGGAACACAAAAGGAGAAATTCTGTGCTGAATGCACTTTTCCATGCAATTACAATAAATGGAGACTGACACAAAAGCGCCATAAAAGTGTCATAAAAAGGTTAATATGAGCCATGCACTATTTCCCAAGTCTACAATAGCATACAATAGCTTTGTGTCAAAAACAGACTAAAATGGAAGATAAGATTATTCAAAAGATATCAAAAGAATGATTCTTTCATTAATCAAATCTATCTATGCCACTGAGCATGAGAGCTTTTATTATACATTTATGATGCTCTTGCATCCCTTTAAAAAAACAAGCAAGAAAGAAATTAAGAACAAACATGATGACAAGTAAATTATAAAAATAATATTTTGGATGAACTACTCCTCAGTTACAGTTGAAATATAAAGTACACTTAATATCCACATCTCACAATCCCTTAGGAGAAATGAAAATAGAAAGAAAAGAGAAATGTCAGAGTGCAAATCAAAATCTCTGACTTTTGAAACTGTCTTGGAGACATTTTTGAGATTTCTACAGTCTTCTTCCCCAGAGGAACTCTAAGCAACATGCAGATTCAACAAATGTCTCATTTGCACCCCATTTATTCTTGAAGAAACAATATAGATCAAATGTTAAAGATTTTTCCTTCCTATTTGCAGCCGGTCTGCAATGTTTCCTGTCACTGTTGGTATTTGTTCAGGAAGCTTTCCTGATTCAAAACATGTTTGTAGAGCATGTTAGCCTTCCATCTCAAAGTGACAACTACAACAGCATCAGCTGGTATCTATGTTTAACATTGAGGAGCCGTCTAAGGCGTCTGGAATCTAATTGGGGTCATGCCATCAGAGAAAAGGGCTCAAAGAATAAGCGCGGCGAGCAAAACAAGTTAATTTGTTCTCACTATAACACCAAGCTTTGCTGCAAACATCACAGTGATGTGAAAATCCTTTTATTACATTGTATGCTTTTGTTGAGATAAGAAGAACGGCAACCCGTGGACAATTCAAATATAATGGCAAAATTAAACCAATCAGGAATATCGTATTAAGTCAACACAATGACACAGTGGAGAGCTTACAGGGAATAAATTATTCAGATAGCTCAGCAGCAACCTAAAACTAATGACAATGCTAAATGAATCCATCATGTTGCGCTCCCTATGACTCCAAATAATTCCCCTAAAGCAGGACTGTACGTTAACTTACATTGTGTAAGGCTACAGAGGTTACAGGTTTTGTAGCACAGACCACGCAATTGTAGCACATCTGTTACCATCTCTGAAAACAACCACAAGTAGTGCAGTTCATGGCCTAAACAGGCATGTGACAGGACATTAATGTTCCATACAGGGCACACAAAAAATGTTTTAAGACAAACATTTCAAAACATTTCCATTTGTTTTGGTTGAGCACTTAAAAATACAGCTTCATTTTCCTATAAATCATTAGAAAGGTCTAAAGTTTTATTATAAAATATTAAATTATTATGATACACATCTGTGATGGTAATTTCTTAATTTTTGTCAGGAAATCTTATGCACCTATAAAGAGAAAAAGAGAAAAAAACTCCCGTACACTTCTCAACACTGGACAAAAACATGGATTTGCATATGTTTACTCTCATATTTCTTTAGAGAGAAGTATTATTTTTCCTATTTTTACCCAAAATAGGTTGTTGTGGGCATTGCTGTGTACACACATATAATGTCTGTTTCATTCATACTCATAGCCGGAGGGCGCCCTCGTGCAGAAAGTCCACAAGTGAGACTCATAGAAGTCATAAAACTTATGATGTTCCAGGAAATCCCTTATATGAACAAAGGCATCCAGCTATCACTGCAGTGGGATAAAAAGGCATTTAATAAAACATGAAGACAATAAGCAACGATTGCGACAATATATTGAAAAGCGTGTATTTTCATAAGAATAAATTTATAATGCAATGCTAATCAACATAGCCACGTCAGATCACAAAAGGAAATTATTTCAAACACTCGACTGACGTTATGAAATGAGTTTGAAGCAAAAACAAGTCATAAAATTTTCTCTTTTGTTGGACAACAGCAGGTTTGTAGATTGCTTTTTCAAATGTACATTATAAGTGCAATACTATATTCCTGCAATACCGGAGGCTGCAGTTTCCTAGTTTTTTGTGACTGTGCCACCTAACCAATTATACTACAACAGAGGAGAACTTAATTAGGAATACTCTACTCTATAAGTGACTCAAACTCACAGCGCATGCAGAGATGGAGCAGCATTTACTGCAAACCGATCGATCCACTCAGATCTCAGTGCTGCGATTCACCATGAAACACGCTGTGCATATACCAGTTTAATTAAAAATTTGCAATGCCATAATTGCACTAAGCCAAATAAGGATTAATTCCGGTTAATCACGCAGCCCTAAATTAACCTCACAAACAAGCACACAACAAACAAGCGGCTTTGTTGGTTCAAGCGCAACTGGCTTTTAAAGGGAATTGGAGATGAGATTGGTTGATTGGTTTATTGCAATTTATGCCCCAAACACAACCCGTGACGCGGCGAACATTTTTCCTGTCCTTAAACTAGCAAAAGTGGATTCGGACATGCCCTAGGCGCACTTGTGCTTTAAACCATTTGCTTAGATCGCTTAAAATACCATGACACGTGTCTTTTCGATGCACAAGTTTCCTGTACAAGTTCCTGCCGTAGAGACGGACTCTCTTCTCTATCTTCCGGTCATCTTACTTCCAGTTAAGCCTTCGTTCAAACTTCGCTGAACATCACCTCCTGAAGGACCAACTACCACACTGAGTGCTCTGAAACTCGAAGCACCACAACGAACCTATATGCAAGTATTGGTTTAAGATTTTAAATACTGGTTTTCCTTGCTGGCTCTTTAAGGTTAACTGTTGGAATTGGCCATGCTTTGATCACCTCGCTCTTTTCTGCCTTTACTTTCATCTGTGTGTATCTATATCTACTTGTGTTCATTTATCCGTATAACCTTTGTATTACCCGTTCTGTACATGAAATACATCATATCCACGCTTATTTTGTTCACTTGCTCATTCAGCAACAACCGAGTCACTTTAACGTTCTGATTCTAATATCCTTGTTTTACGTTTGGATGCTACCATAGAAATTTATCTTCGTGGCCAGAGGGTAATATTTCTGTCATAAGAGCTTGTGGATAACTTACCGGTTTGCTGGACGGACCGATAGTTCTCTACATAATTATTGAAACAGAACTAATCATATACGTGATTGATTATAATTCGTTGTAGTTAATTCGACATATATGGTTAATTCCTCCTAGGGTCGGTATGTGCATAATAATAATTCATAAATCCTTATGAGTTATTGTATTCATATTCCACCCATAAATTGATTAATAACTGTGCAAATGGTCACACACTGTACAGCAGGAACATTAAAAATAAAAAAATAAATAAATTGAAAGCCAGTAATATATCTCACTTAGTTTCCAGCCTGTGAAATAATCATTACTTATTACTTGTACAAATAGAAACAAGATGTACATATAGAAATGATTTGGACAGATTTCAACTAATTTAATTTGATTTAATTTGTTTAGAATTGTGTCACACAATTATTTGAATTTGAGTTTTCTGGGACAATCTACTTTTTTGGTATCATCTATCCTGCCCTTAAAAGGTAAGTTCACCCAAAAATTAAAATTCTGTCATAATTTCATCACCCTCATTGCTCCAAACCGTTTATCTTCGAAACACAAATTAAGATAACTTGTGAAATCTGTGAGTTATCTGGCCTCTGATAAACTGCAACACAACAACTACTTTCAAGGCCCAGAAAGGTAGTAAAAACAGTCCATGTGACTACAGTGGTTCAAAGTTAATGTTATGAAGCGACGAGAATAATTTTTGTGTGCAAAAAAAAATAAATAAATAATAATAATAATAATAATAATAATAATAATAATTACTTTATTCAACAATTTCTTCTCTTCCATATCAGTCTCCAACGCAGTTTACATTGTGTGCAGCACTTTCGGGTTCAACGTCAGAATGTCGACTCATTATTGGCCGGCTCCTGTGTCAGCATCACACGCATGCGTCGTGGTGCTCACGTGAACAGTGTCGGGCAATACTGAGCCGACATTCTGACGTAGAACATGGAAGCGCTTCATGATGATAGTTAAAAGACTGTGGTTTAAAAAAAAATAAAATTCTAAACCAAGACACTGAAAGACACAAGAGGAAGAAATTTAGTGTAAAAAGCACGTAATGGTAAGGAAAGTATGAGTGTTTGTGAAAGATTAAAAATACAACATGACCGAATGGCACATAAACAGATTAACAAACAGAAGGAAACACTGAGATACCGAGAACAACAGAAGAGGTATTCAGCGACAAAGCATGATGGGTATAAACACCACTGGAACACAATTAAGATAATTGCTCTGCTTCGGTTTCTACTCTCTGGGGAACAACTAAACAGTTTCACTTATCTCCTTGACATTTCACCTCACCAGACACTTTTGTGTGTGAGTGTTTGTCTGTTTGTGAAGGTATAAATTAATGTTGGTGTGTGTATGGCGTGTACTTGTGTTTGTTCTCCCATTGACGAGACACTGACGTTTTGAGAACCTGACCTAGAAGTCTCACACTTTAAGCGAAGGATGATCTTTAGAGCTCACAGTCTTCTAAAGGTCAAAAAAACAAAACAAAACAAAAAACACTTTTAAGCTATTAGCTAAACTTCAGAACAAATGCTCCAAATAAACACTACACCTTAAGTAACAAATTTATCCTACAACATTTGCGTTATGTATACACTAATTTTAAGTTAACATCAATCTCGATACGGAGTTCAGGATACGATACGTATCACGATATTTTTAACAAAATGAAACTGAAATTCAAACAAGATTTATTAAAAAAAACATTAACAAATTTCAATAATTGTCCTTGTTGTACACACAAGATCACATTTCAATAAAATAAATAAATATAAAATTTTAATAAAAACCTTCTGTATTCAAATTAACAGTTGAATAGGGCTGTCTGTCACTAAAATTTTTTTTTTAAATTTAACATGAACTTAGAATTATGAATAGGGGCCGTTCACATATCGCGTCTAAAAACGCGTGGAAGGCGCGGCCGCACCGCTTCTCCTTCTTTCCAAAGCGCTTGCGCTCCCGTGGCTTCGGTCGTTGCTATGCAACCTTGAACTGGGCTCTCCAAGAGGATCAGGATGTTTCTGCAAAGGATAAATGATTTCTAGCCCTTGCATTAGTTTTACTACGAGATATATTGATGGAGATAAGATATAAAACCCACCATGTACAGCTATGATCAGCTGTTCGGCTGAGCTTTTGATGTTTTGTTACGGAAAGGCCATAGCTGATCGGTTGATTCTTGTCACACGACCTGCGGTGCGCTTGCGGCATTCTGAGAAGTTGAGAATTGCATGCGCGTCGCGACCGCGTTGATCCCATTATGAGCGCGCCTGCCGCGCGGCTACATTTGAAAATAATAACTGACTTGCACGCGGAAAAGACGCAATATGTGAACGGCGCCACAGAACTTAAAGCAAAGCATCGCAAGCGTCTTTTGCTTTTCTGTGAGCACAGCTGTTGCTCTGCACTGCGGTGAAAGAAAGCCACGACTTTTCTCACGCGACCATGCAAGAGACTGACATGAGAAACGTTTAAACCTGCTTGCAAGATTCAATGTGTGCCCGAAACACTTACTGAACTAGAGAGCTGATTGAGACACACCATCTGCGATAAATCGTTACACCCCTAATACTTATAGTAATTTAAAAATGTGGTAGCATTGGATCTGGACAGGAAAGATAACTCTGGGAGTTGGAAGGGGTGTGTCCCGATTCTGCCTTCTCAAATCGCGATACAGGTTCGTGGACCTGCTTATCGCAATTTCGATTTCATATCGCATATCGTTACAGCCCTACTTAGCTAGCAGCCTAGAAAAATCAGTGTTACTTAAGCATGTGACAAGTGACCAGTTGTGAGTTTCTACATCACTAATGCAGTTCCACCTGCATGGCTCTCAAGTCCTTAGTACAGTTACTGAACCATAACTGAAAACTGGAGTGGTTTGAAATCGTACCGTGTCCTAATATATATGCTACTGGTGCACTTATAGGTCCACTGAAGCGCCTTGAAAGGCGCAGCATTATTCAATGTGTTCAGTTTCCAATGAAACAGGAAGATAGGGCGTGACATATCGAGCAGCTCCTCCCCTTTTTTAAAATAGCCAATAGCATTAGGTTTATATAACAGCTTGGCTGTTGAGCTTGGTAAAGCTGCATTTGACAGTTTATGACAGCCACGTCTAACAGATTCCCCTTTTAGATTTAATATGAATCTGTTTCTAAAGCAAAACAGTGATCATAATCATGCTGAGGATGAGTAGTTTGAAAAGTGTGTAATTTATGTTGGTGCATGGCATTATCTCTTCTACTCATCAGTGCTGTTTCTAATGCCAAGTCTGTCTAACTGTTCCTCCTCCTAATCTCCACCACAATGCTTTAAAATATACCATTCTGTGTAGAATTCAAATGAGTCCAATATGTTTAGTGGTCTGTGCCGGCTCATGCATTTGATCCTCTCTGTGCTATCGTGTCTATGGACCGAAACAGATTGTATGAGCAGCGGCGGTTCGCATGACATTAACGTGAAACCAGACTTCATTCACCCCAATGGAAAGCATATTTCAGTCTGAATTGTTCATTATCCCCTATATAGTGCACTATGTGCCATTCACCATTTAGAAAATAGTAATAGTCTGAACAAAGTGACCGATTTCAGCAGCAGCTTCAGCATCAGCATCAATTTATAGAGTAGGAGGCAGGATGCTTCAGATTCTAGAGAGCATTTGATTGGACAGAAAATCTGATGAGAAGCTGAAGTGCAGACTGATGTCATCAAAATCATTGATCCATATTGGCAAAAGTGAGAGACTGTAAGTTTTATCTTCTAAATGTGAATTTTGTCATTGTTTTGAAGCACAATAGTTTATAGATAACCTTAAGGCTAACATATTCATATTAAAGCCAAAAAACTTGGGGACTTTATGGAAAGACACTTTTGACTTGTGCCAGTAAACGTTCATCTAACAAGCACCCAGAATACCCAATCAATCACACAGCAATGTGCTAAAACACTCAGAACACCTAAAAACTGCATAGCAACGTCCTGCTAACCACCCACAACACCCTTCATCTGTATAGTGACCACACAAGCACCACTCAGATTTTCACCAAATCTAGTTTAAATTCAAAAATACACTTTCAAAACCTTGTGTGGGAGTAGCGTATGCATACTTTACAAGAGACATTTTAAGATTATGCAACCCATCCTCACGAAAACACCCGAGGTTGACACGCGCATTCTTCTCCTTTTCATCCACTCGCCCTCCTCTGAACCTTTCTTCCCGTCATCCTCACATCCACCCCGGTCTGACGCATTCTGTCAGGGAAGGTAGACATGATAAGAGAATCTAATCTCTTCTGTTCGTTTACCCCTGTCCTTTTATCATCTATCATTCCATCAGACAGTGAGAGGCGATCGAGGATCTGTCAGTGACAAGTCTTTCAAATCGAGGCTGTGCTCTCGGGGAATTGTGAGGGTGGAAGAGGATGACAGCCGGGCAGCCTTCCTCATATCAACTAGATCAGTATTAATGGTCTAATCAGAAGTAACTCAATAGAACAAGACTGTGCACATAGGCACTCACGGCCAAGTCTTGTTGTAGTCTAGATCACTCTGTCAAATGTCAATGTGTATTTAGGATTAGGATTCATGTACATACTATGAAGTGAGGTATAGATTCCATTTAAGGGGATTAAAGAAGCAGTTCACAAAAAAAGTGAACATTTTGTCATCATTTAGTAACCCTAATATTGCTTTAAAAAACACAGTGTGTGTATTTTCTAGGGCTGCATGGATTAATCAAAATAAAACCAAAAGTGTGATTTGGAAATGCACCACTTAGGAAAGCAACATCTTCTTCCCAAACTTGTATTGAAAAGCACTTATTTAGTTTACCGGTTATACTGGTTGTCAACAATAGAGAAGATTTAAGTGCTTTCTGTGGTTTTCGGCTAAAATTTAACTTTTGAAAATTAACAAATATCATTATTGTAATTTTACAGTTGTCGTTTTATTATTTTTATTAATTTTTTTTTATTTTACAGTGAAATATTACAATAGCAATATTCCTAATATTTAATATTTTTTGTTTATAATAATAAATTACTGCTATTATCATTATCATTATAATTGTTCTTGTTGTCATTAATTTATAAAAAATAAAAAAAATCAAACAAACAGAAAAAAAAAAATATCAAAATCAAGTTTTTTCAGGAAAAAAAATATTTTAAAAAATAATCGCAATTAATTTTTCCCCCAAATAGTGTAGCCCTACTAATTTCTCTTTTACATGTCCGCACTATAACACAAGTATTCTAAATCGATACAATTCTGCCTGTTCCTCGCACAAAAATTAATAAATAATTCATAAAATATAATGAATTACTCTGAATCTCCATTTACTTTCATTGTACACTGTGAAAATGCTGGATTAAAAACAACCCAAGCTAGGTTGAAAATGGACAAACCCAGCAACTGGGTTGTTTTAATCCAGTGATTGGGTTGTTTTAACCCGGCTGTTGGGTTAAAGGTTTCCCCAACATGCTGTGTAGTTTTATTTAACTTTTTAAAATTTAACTATTGTTTAAAAATTACTGTATTGCTTGCTTAAAATGAACCCAATGTATGTTGGAAATGAACATTTATTAATACATTTAATGAATAATAATTAAACATTTACTAAGCTGCTTATTAATTCATCTTTTGATTATTATTGTTGCCTTTCTGTTTTTAAGTTTCCAATTTATTTTGGGTTCATTTTAAGCCAGCCAAACAGTAATTTTTAAACAACAGTGGCTTTAATAAATCTGCCCAGCACGTTGGACAAACATTTAACCCAACCACTGGGTTAAAACAACCCATTCGCTGAGTTTGTGCATTTTCAACCCAACTTGTGTTGTTTTTAACCCAGCATCTCAAAAATCAAACATGTTTTAAGATAAATCAGGGCAAGTAAATGATCACAAAACATCATTTTGGGGATAAACAATCCGTTTAAGAACTGATACTGTGCATTCTGGTCACGCAAATTTGAAACAAAGCTTAAAAACGCTGCCTCTGCACACTGAGGGTAATCTAATTGGAGGTAGTAGAAGTTATTTATGGAAATCTCTCATCTCTAATACATCATCAAAAATGAATAATGCAAAAAAAAAGAAAAAAAAGCTGTTGAAGAAATGAGAAGTGACTCAGTAAAGCAGAGCTGCATTTAAACAAGAACCGTTAGCTGAAGTGTTCCAGGAGGCGTCTGATGAAGTGCGATTTGCTAATCCAATACCTCTTGACAGCTCAGACCACTCCTGCAATCAAAGGCATATTGAATCGTAGTGATTTATGAATTCCATCAAAGGCTATTTTATTAACATAACACCATCTTGCATGAAAATTCTCAGATGTAGTGGCTATACACCAAGCACTCCTCTTGTAGTGTGTAAAGCGGCTAACTTTCAGAGTGGCATCCATGTATATGCCCAGGGCTTGACATTAACACCCGCCAACCCACCAAATGCGGGTAGATTTCAGCTGTGGCGGGTAAGACAGCCACTCCCACTAGCCACTTTGGCGGGTTGAATAGAAGTTCAGCCTACAGCCAAATGAAAAGTAGCCAAGCTCGTCATATCACAATATTACAATTCAGTCACAATTCTTTATCGATTAACTTGCAGTTAGTGAAGGTGGGATATATCGCGATGAATGACACAACAGAAGCGCTCGCGTGCGCGATCAGTTCTCCTTGCGTCTGAATACACGCACACACAGATGTCAAAATTCATCGTGTGGAGTATCTCGAGTGAATACAGTACAGTCGGCTATGGCTTACGGCTAAGTGGACGTAAAGAGGTGGGTAAAAACTGGATATGTGTCAGTATATGACGTCCATGCATTCAGCAGCCCCCAAATAAATACCTCTCTGTCATTAATGTTAATCAAACATCAAAAAATGTTAAATAAATGTATACATGTATGCTAAATAAACATATGTATCTAAATAAATAAATATATTATATATATATATATATATATATATATATATATATATATATATATATATATATATATATATATATATATATATATATATATTTTAAACTACTATTTGCTAATTGCTTTTTTATATAGCCTAACAAAAATAACTGTACATACCTGATATATACAATGTATAGTATTGATTTGCGTGGTCAATCTGCATTTGTAAGTTTGAAAGGGTTTTAAATCTTGTAAAATCAAGTAAAATGACTCAAAATCAAGTAATTTAAGCATGCCAAAGTCAACTTTAATCATATAAAATGTAATTTCTCAACAGCAAAATTGTGGCCAGTGAAAATGTAACTTTAGAAAACCACTAGCCACATTGGCTGATGAGCAAAAAAGTTAATGTCAAGCCCTGTATATGCCATATATGTATATGTTTCAACACTGGCAGTAGTAACGATCGTAATGCCAATCTGACAGTCCAAAGATCAGTGGTATTGTATTCTGGTACTGTAAGTGGCACATTGGCATTTATTTTTAAAGGTGAGTTGAAGATGAAAGTTGTGATTGACATGTGGAAGGTAAATGAGTTTGCTTTGACCATGACTCATAATGACCCTAAAGGCCTGTATGTGTCTGTGTATCCGGGTGAGCACATCGCTCACCCGCCCCGGCTGTCTTACCTCATGCCCACAGCATGTCTCAGCACGCCTGAAGCATATTTAGCAGGACTGTCTAGACCACTGGCCCTCACAAACACACAGCAAGGAAATACACACACACACAACAAGGACAAATACTGCAAAGTGATTTATACAACCATGTAGGTCTGCATTTATAATATTCAGGAATTTCAACCAATTAAAGGATATAAATTACACGATCCACTGATTAATTCACACAATTAATAAACAGACATTACAAAAATTGGCTTTATAAGCTTTATATTGTTTGTCATATTTCAATGTAGGGCTGTTCAGCGATAACCGTGGTTATCGTGTACAAAATAAGAGTCTGTGTTTACGTAATATATGTGTGTTTGTTTTGTGTATAATTATTATGTATATATAAATACACACACATACATGTATACAGTATATTTAAGAAATATAAGCATGTATGTATAAATATATTTATATTATATATAAATGTAAATATTTGTATAGATATATAAGATATTTTTCTTAAATATATACATGTATGTGTGCATATTTATATATACATAATAATTATACACAAAACAGACACACATATATTACGTAAACACAGACTCTTATTTTGTACACGATAACCACGGTAATCGTTGAACAGCCCTATTTCAATGTCATTGAACATAAGCCCATTACTGACCTATCATTCATAGAAGATTGAGCTTTGAGAACTAGCACAGAAAGTACAGCCTGCATTGCCATCAAACAGATTGACTGACTAATAGAGCTGCACGATTAATCATTAAAAGATTGTGATCTCGATTCAAACACCCACGCAATCTCATTCCTAAATGACAACAATTCACCTGTGTCTATTAAACTTTGACAAAATCATTGCAGGACATTCATATCTGTGTTGGCGTTGGTATTGCCACTGAGCCAGAGAGAGTAAAATGTATAGGTATGAAACAGTTTCACAAACCGTTGTTTTCAACCGCACATTATCATTAGTTATGTGTTACAAATATTCATGTTATCACAGAAGTACTTGGATAAAAGTGTATATTTCAGATATAAACACTGATGTCTACGAAAGTGATCAAAATAGAGTAAGTCACATTTAGAAAGTAACATGGCGCTTCAAATAACGACAGTATGGATTACATCATTACCCCACCAGGTGTGTATTTGTCATTGAATCATTCATTCAAGAGATTTGTTCAAAACATGCTGATTCATCCAGTAACGAAACAAGTGAAGTATTTATTCATTGAATCATTCATTTATTCAAATTTTAAATTCACTTCAGCAATTAACATTTTGTCAGAACCTCTAGTAAATTAAATGTTATTTTGTTTAGTTGTCTGTTTGGAATCATGGGAGAATCATGATCTCTGTTTGAAAGTATGTAAAACAGCATGAATAATGCAATACTAGATGTTTTAAACTGTAGTATGCTACATTAATGCAACACAATCATGTGACAATTAACTTAGTATGTGCTGTGCTGTTATCTCAGAAATAAAAACATTTTTGTCAATTTCCTAATTCTCTGATTAAATAAGATATTTTATATACATTTTGCATATAAAACATGCATACTGCAGAAATAGAAAGTAAAGTATGTTAATAAAACAGTATGGCAGAATGCTATTCCGAAAAAGTTAGGGATTTTGTCAAGATGAGAAGGAATTTCTGAAACCAATTATATCAAATATCTACAATAGAAATAACATGAGAGGCAAATTAATAAAACACAAATATATCTTCCATATAAAAGTCATAGGCATAATTGTTTCTTGACCTAATAAAATGGCTGATGTCAAGGCTGTGATATTTAACTGAATATTTAGTTTAGCGGCGATTGGACTAAACACACGAACACATAGCCTTAAACCTTTCTCTTTACAGTTATTACTTGAAAATATTGGCTTGTGTTATTTCAGAATACTTAAAACGTATTAATGTCATTAAATTTTAATTTAAAATTTGAAAAAATAAATAAATAAGCTGCCCGGCATTACATGGGAAAAGCAATTATAGAACAAGGCCAACCACAGGAACATCCTTGGATAATCTTTTAACTGATAACTCTTTTAGCGGCAGGTGCTCCTTCAAACTAGCCCTTTCAATTTTACAACTAAAAACATGGTGTGCAGAAGATTCTGTAGAGGTTAAAAGGTTTCTTTTGGTTTACAAATGTTCGCAAGAGCATGAATATATCAAGCATTGTGTTTTTCAAATGTGAATCACTGCGAACTGTCTGCAAGCTTCAGTTTCTGAAGAATTCAATCACAGAAAAAAAAAAAATCAAATCATACCCTACAACCAATGCTTCTCCTACCTCATTTGCATGCATTTGTTGGCTCTGGACCAACAGACAGTGAAATAAGCACAGCCAAACACACACACATACCAGCACTAGAGTTTGCAGTTAAGCTATTAAAATGCCTTGAGAGACAAAATCATAGCCAAATGCCAATCAAAAAGATTTCCTGTTGACAAAATCAGGACACAACAAAAAGCATCATCAAAAGTGCTTTTTGTTGTGTTACAATATTATCCATGTTACAAATGTTACAATATTATCCAATTTGTAGTTGTGGGGGGGGGGGGGGGGTAATCTATTCACATATGAATCACAATTCTATCTTCTCCTGATTAGGATTTTAAAATCAGGTTTTAGTTTTAATTTAATTTTTATTAAATTAAAAGGATTGTGGCAGTCTTTCTCTCTCTCTCTCTCTCTCTCTCTCTCTCTCTCTAATGTGAATGCAAAACACCCCACATGCAAAGCATCTGTTGTCTTCAAAACCTTTCCACAAACAGTAGCAACATGGGATGATATTGTCCACAGACACAGCTGCTACTGACATTCTGCACATGTTGTGAGACATGAAAACAGAGACAGGAGCAGCAGTGCAGGGATCAGAAGACCAGTAGGCATTATAACAGTTATCTTCATAACTGCTTAATTTCACTGATACGGATTCAGATGCTAATTTTTTTTAGTCAGTCAGCATAAACTGGCATTCACAACCCATTTTATTTTTATAAAAATTAAGTTAGAGAATGAAAGAAAAGAGTACAGAAACTGAGAGACAGAATTATACATTGAAAGCAACACATTATTGTGACATGAGTCTTTGGCCCGACCCTGGTCTTCTTCTCTGAGCAGCTCTGTACTTTAAGCCCAGTGCCCCCAGATGTCTGCAGGGGCCCGGTGTGTCCCCTTGAGGACCTCTATTTAAATCTTTCACACTAAGAAATCATTACTCACATTGTGCTTGGGGTGTCCCTACTGACCCCAGCACAATGACTAATAGACTGTTTTACTGAGCCTGCCTTTTTTCCCCAGAGGAGCAGCAGAGAACAAGAGAGGAAAGAAATAACCATGTAATATCTCAGTAGATTAGTCCCAATGACAATTACATATTCAACGCCCTCCTTCTGAAGTCTCTTTTACACATACACGTACATGGACACACATGCAGACCAATGAATTTGAAATATTTGTCTTCAGATAAAAGAAATAAGAAAAAGAGGCCTAATTGAATATATTATTTATATTTATTTTATATATTATTGATATTAATATTCATATGTTATTTTCTTGATGATAAAATCCTTCATTCTCAATCTATTAACTCTAAAATTACTAATTATTATTAGACAGACAGACAGACAGATAGACGGATAGATTCACAAAATTGTATTACTTTTTGGGAGATAATAAGAACACTTCCAATTGCTTTTTAAACACCCCATGGCACTAACAATGCTGAGGTCATGGCTTCAATCTCTAGGGAAAACACAAACGAGCAAAATACACCTTGAAGCAACTGCACAAGGTGCTTTGGAAAAGCAAAACTCTTCAAATCCATATATGGAAATATAAATGTGACATTCATCTATAATGTTTTTTAATGAATCTGTCTATTTGTTTTTACACATTAATGCTTTCCATATTGTCTTGAGAATTTGATTTCAGATAACCTCCTGGATAACAGTGATGGCATTTACTAAAGATTATTATCTGTACGCTCCAAAGACATCTGACATTAAGAAACTTACAAAAGCACATTACCTTTAATGGACAAGAAACTGTTTGCTTTGTGTGATACCTTGAGTTGAAGTGGTGCTATCCAACTATATGTCTACAGTGAAACTATTTTTATAACCTCTGCTTTATCCAATCTATCATTTTTACCGCCCACATCACCTCATTTCTTCAAGGTCGACAGACAGTCCATCATCAGCTCTCGTCAAGAGCACGATCACACGTCTCATCTTCAAACCATATACTGTCACCTAAAGACTGCAAGGTTCAATATGTTTCATGTAAACAATTTAGTGCAAGTATTTCACATTGATGTTTACTTGAAATTTGCACCAATTATATAGACAATTTAATGTGTGAAGCCACAAACTACAACGATATGGGACAGCTGGTAAAACTATCCAAATTAGTGTTGTCAAAAAGACCGACTTCGATACCAAGTCATTACTGAAATTTAAAAAATGTTATGATTTGAGCAATGTTGAGCGGATTCGTAAACACCTCTGATACCCCCTTTCCACCAGCACGAACCGGGTGCTAGTTCAGAGCTGGTGCTAGTGCCAGTTCGGAGTTGGTTCAACTGACGAGCCTTCTAAGAACCGGTTTGCCTTTCCACGGGCTAGAGAGCCAGCACAGTGCCAGGTCTTACGTCACTGTATACGTCTCATATTTCACAGCATATTTGAGATGCATCGGCTTCTCACATAGCGATCGGCGCATGACAGCAAAGCTCCACGAGAACGATCCAAAAGCAAGAGTCGTATACTCTACAAATGCTCCCGTGGATCCGCAGCACCCGCCAAATCGGTCCGCGCTGCTCCGATGCATCTCGAACGAGCCTTCTATCAACAATCGTGGATGTTACACTACTGTTGATGCTCATGGCATACATAATTTGTATATAGACGGAGATTACAATCGAGCTGCTATTAGCTTGATTAGCTTCTATTTCAAAAATGGCGGTCACAAGTTTCTTGTTGGTCACGGTAACCCCGCCCCCAGCCCCTGACGCAATCAGTTCTTACTTCTAGCCCAGCAATGTTTTGGTGCTACTTACGAACCGCTTTTCCTGGTTCGGAGCTGGTGCTTTGTGTGTCGAAAGACAAAGAACTGATTTGAAACTAGGCTCTAGCTCCGAACCAGCACTCAAACTGCCTTGGTGGAAAAGGGGTATGATTGGCCGTTGTGTACACGCGCTCAACATATATGTCTGTGATTAGCTACAATGATCAACGCATGGGTGTGTTTGAAAGCAAACTGAAGTATTTGAAAGTAGGTGTTTATCAGTGGACCGGTCCGCTGATAGAAACCTGCTTTCAAACACTCCCGTGTGTAACTGTGTAGGCACTCGGTGAACAGTGCCAATGATGTCCATTTACACGTTTTTGAAGCGTCATTGAAGCCAATCACAGACATGATGAGCACATGAACACAACAGCCAGTCAGAGGTGTTTACAAATCCACTCAACAGTGCTCAAAACATCAGTATCGACTTGGTATCAAAGTCGGTACTTTTGATAAAACAAATCCAAATAAGTATCCATATGTCATGTTTTTACATATAATATTATGATAGCTTTACAATGGGCAGGATTGTGTGAACACAGTCATCTTACTTTTCTTAGTGGGGTGTTGTGGCATTGACTGGCTAATGGTTAGTAAGTCAGACTTGTAACCTGAAGGTCACGGGTTTGATTCTCTAAACCCGAAGGCCGCAGGTTAGGTTTAACTCTCAAATACCTGAGGTGCCCTTGAGCAAGGGACCTAACCCCCAATTACTCCCAGGATGCCTCATTGAATGGCTGCCCACTGCTCCTAATGTGTGTGCACCCACTTGGATGGTATGGGTTGCCATACTTGGCCTTCACGTTACTTCACTTTCACTTAGAATCTCAATTGAAGTTTGCACCTGTTTAAAGTAAAACTTACTTATTATAACAAAACATCATTATCTAATGAAATTGACAAATTCAAACAGCTGCAAGAGCATCAATCTCAATCTAAACCACTTATATGGGAATGAAAAGGAATTCCAAGCAATTCCAAGTCAATCTTTCAGAGGAGATGAATCTGTCGGTCTAAAAAAATGTTTATTAAACCAACCGCATCCTGAAGGCCAACAAATTGACTTGTCTAAGGTGATTCAACAAAATATTACAGCATGACCTACTGGCTCAAGACTTAAACTCCTTTGATTTATTTCCAGAGGCACTGGGAATCCCAAAGCAACAAATTCAAAGCAATCCCTGCTGGAAAGGCAGGCCAGGATCCTGGAAATCAGAAGAGAAGGTCTGACACAACTGCCCCAGATAAAAGCAACTGTTCTATCTGTACGAAAGAAAAATCAGCTGGAGCGCACTCAAACACATTTCATTCAAACATGGTTTTTATTAATACGTAATCCCAGTCATATTTGTTTTAATCAGCTTTTTATAAAATTTATAAAATCTAATTTTTGTCATCAAATTTTTATATTCACAATTAAAGTTTGAAAATCCCACTGCATTACATTTAACCAATAATATTTTTTTTATTTCAGTCTGATGATAAATTCTGGTGGTTCTCTAAAGAAAAACATCCAAAAACTGTTAAAGGTGCTCTATGTAAGTTTATGGCTGTACTAAAGCATAAAAATACCATACTATGTTTGCAGATATTTATTAAACATGCTCAGTTCACATATTTGTTTCTCTTAAAACCATAGCCATTTATTTTACTATGAAATGTGCGTTCAGTGTAGGAATTTCTATTTTTGTTTTGGTCTGTGCAAGACCACATGTTGCCAATTTACCCAATAGTATTTTGCCACCCCGGGTTGCCAGTTGGCAGAAAACACATGCAGCGAATTGCAACCATGGAAGCCAGCGAACAAACTGGGTCAGAGATTGCAGATTCTACCCGACCCAAAAAGCCAGCATCTATCTAAAAATCTCTATGAACGGGAGCATATTAAAACACAAAATCAACTCATCATGAATCAATAAATCAACTAATTAGTAAATGAAGTCTCTTCTCCTTCCAATATCAAATGAGCTCGCTCCTGTTGCATGTCTTCAAACTGGCAACTCGCGAGAGCTTCGAGTCTGAGGAGGAGGGGGCGGGGCAAACAATATTTTGAATTTGGACTGCAGTACCCAATTCAACCACTAGCTGTCATTCTTATATAGAGCACCTTTAACTAAAAAAATGGTAAATAAAAACGATGTTTATAATTTATTACAAGAATAAAAATGCTTGAAATGTTATATCATAAGCTAAGTTATTAATGTTATTGAAATATTCAAAATGCAAATTTTTACTGTTGTAGTCTAAAGTCTTTTTAGTCATTGTGTCATTGTGCCACAATTTGACAGTAATTAAAAACTGCTTCTGCTTATTGATTATTGGGCAGAAAAATAATCCCCTTATGAAGACTATCACTTGGGAATAAGGTCTCTAGTGTTCCACTAACCTGCTGCACAGCTGTAACCAGACAGATTCCAGACAACTACTTTGAATATGCTTTAATCACAGCTGGGAGGATCTAAGACTAATTTCAGAAGAGAGTACAACAGTTTTTATAGAATAAGTGTATGGCAAAGGTGGCATGATTCATTAAATTATTTTCTCTCATATGATTGGTTCTTCTTATGTAAAATTCTCTGTTACTAGGTAAAAGAAAATTTGTATTTAGTTTGTTGCTAGGGTCATGAAGTTAAAAATATATGTATATAAAATCAGACAACTGTCTATCTCTCTTGTTATATTCAGACAGCATCTTGTTTTGTTTCCTCTTTTTGTTATATTCAAACTCATATTCAGACACACTTTGGCCAAGTGTTGGGGACATTTAGTTTTCAAAAGAATACAAATGTTAACCCTGCAAGAAAAATTTATTTTATTTATGATGAATTAACAGTGTCTCTGAAATATTTGCATACTAAATTACAATTTGGATGCATACAAAACTTCATAATTTCCTACAATATAGTAGGTGAAAAACAATATGTTTCAGATGCAGCCAAAGTCTTCTTTCTTGTATTTATTTGCATACTGAATTGTGATTGGTCCTAAATCTTGCATCTATTTGCATATTGAATTGTGATATGTTTTGTCTTTCATCTAGGTTACCCTCGATAATCGTCCTTATCTGGAGAGAAATCAGGATATGTTGAGCGTCAAGACAGCAGTAAAGCAGCATGACGCAGCATTTAAAACTTAAGTTGCCCAAAAACTTCCCTGGTAGTCAATAATTTTATTGGTTAAAACTCATCTTTTATCCCTTTTCCACCAAGGCAGTTTGAGTGCTGGTTCAAGCCAGAGCCTAGTTTCAAATCCGTTCTTTGTCTTTCGACACCCAAAGCACCAGCTCTGAACCAGAAAAATTGGAAGAACCACTTGCGTCAGGGGCTGGGGGCGGGATTACCATGACCAACATGTAACTTGTGTCCCTGTACTTGGCCACATTCATCTTTCCCTCGATTGCAACCAGTCTTCCTGTCCCTGCAGCTGAAAAACACCCCCACAGCATGATGCTGCCACCAGCATGCTTCACTGTTGGGACTGTATTGAACAGGTGATGAGCAGTGCCTGGTTTTCTCCACACATACCGCTTAGAATTAAGGCCAAAAAGTTCTATCTTGGTCTCATCAGACCAGAGAATCTCATTTCTCACCATCTTGGAGTCCTTCAGGTGTTTTTTTAGCAAACTCCATGCGGGCTTTCATGTGTCTTTCACTGAGGAGAGGCTTCAGTCGGGCCACTCTGCCATAAAGCCCAAACTGGTGGAGGGCTGCAGTGATGGTTGACTTTCTACAATTTTCTCCCATCTCCCGACTGCATCTCTGGAGTTCAGCCACAGTGATCTTTGGGTTCTTCTTTACCTCTCTCACCAAGGCTCTTCTCCCCCGATAGCTCAGTTTGGCCGGACGGCCAGCTCTAGGAAGGGTTTTGGGTATAATCAAACACAGCTGGACTCAAATGAAGGTGTAGAACCATCTCAAGGATGATCAGAAGAAATAGACAGCACCTGAGTTAAATATATGAGTGTCACAGCAAAGGGTCTGAATACTTAGACCATGAGATATTTCAGTTTTTCTTTTTTAATAAATCTGCAAAAATGTCAACAATTCTGTGTTTTTCTGTCAATATGGGGTGCTGTGTGTACATTAATGAGGAAAAAAATGAACTTAAATGATTTTAGCGAATGGCTGGAATATAACAAAGAGTGAAAAATTTAAGGGGGTCTGAATACTTTCCGTACCCACTGTATACAGTGACGTAAGACCTCTGTGCTGGCTCTCTATCCTGTGGAAAGACAAACTGGTTCTTAGAAGGCTTGTCAGTTTAACAAACTCTGGCACTAGCACTAGCTCTGAACTAGCACCTGGTTCGTGCTGGTGGAAAAGGGGTATTTGATCTTGTGAAAAAAAATCTTCATGCCTTAAAATAGCTTGAATGTAACTCTGCACCCTTGCTTCGTTTAGTATATGCGGATCTATGAATATGCTAATTAGCCCCGCCTGCATCCACTTGCACCAGCTCAGAGATCCACTCGGTCTTACTTACTGAGGTAAACGCTGCACAATGGTATCGCTCTGAACAACGTCGGTCACATGACGGTAATTCATCTGATTAGCCTTTTGCTTGACTACATTATCAACAGCTGCTAATAATGTGTTGCTAATGTTACAAACCATGTTCCCGTTCGCCATCTCAGAGTCAGACAACTGCCTTCTAAAAATCAGCATCCTTAGAAACTCTTTGAACAACTCAAAACATCAGTGGAGAAAGACATATAGGTCATCATAACATCGTAAAATACATCATACACCTGCCATATTGCTAAATCTACTAGATTTTTCATATCAACAGAAAAATATACTGGGATATATTCTCGAAACTCCCCTGCTTCAGCGCCGTCATGGTTAATGATATGCTAAAGCCTGCCAGCACTTTGACGTGACTGGCTACAAGGTAGTTTGTGACGTCACATGGTTTGTCTTCACCCTCTACTGCATACACTTTATGTTCATTTCCTTGCCACTGTCTCTTTAACAGAACATTCTCGTTTTTTTTTTTTGTTGGTAAGAGAAGACCTTAGTTTAGCCAATGATGTGCTTTGGTTAAGTCACATGACATGCATTTTTTTTCTGTGGCGCGATTCTCTGACAGATTGCCGTCTCTTGTATGTAGTTGCTGAAAGCAAATTAAAACGTCAGTAACAAACAAGGACCCGCCCATGTCACATTCACAAAAAAATTGTTAACATCATCTCAGGTAAGTTATGATAACATATTCACCACTCAAATTTTTTTTTATGAAATTAGTTTTTGGTAAATCGATAAAATGTCTGTTGCCATAATGGCAACACTGCACAATAATGGAATGGCATTATTATAATAGGTTAGATAGCTAGCAAAGGCCAGCTGCAGTCTGTTAAGCTGTAACAATAAAAGGATTAATGCTAGTGATATAATGTTAATTAGTCATATGTTAAGGACTGCCATGGCATTTATATTATGGATTAAATCAACATCAGAGATCTGCCACCACAGCCAGTATACTGGCCCAGACCTACCACTGGCCTACCATTGTGTCTCAAAAAGGCAGGTGCAAGTGGATGTAAGTGTATTGTTAGGGTACACTAAATGTGATGTGTACATGTGTCTCACCTCTGAAAAAAAATGCTTTTTGAAGATTCATGCAGAAAAAAGGTGACGTTTCAAGGATTATGGGGGGTTCATGTTCATAACCTTCCTCTCATAAGATTGCGTAATGTTGAATTTTCATGAACTACAATATTTTTGGTTTTATGTCAATGTTTTATGATACATGATGAACGGTATTAGATTTGTTTTTAACTGTCTACAATTGCAATTTAAATAATATTCACGAAAATTAATGAAATTCAAAGAATATAAAGTATTATTCAGCAAAATAATAAATTCCATAAATAAAAGCACAAGATGTTGGAAAATAAGTATAAGGTGTTGTTTATATTTACTGCTAAAGCTTATAATAGCACAAATTTATTCAAAACAAACAACATTTCTGAGGAAAAATATTAACTATATACACTTACACTTATTTTAAGTTATTTCCACTATTGCGCGTTGTTGCCATTTGGCAACATATCATAAAGTGCGTTAAAATAATATTTTTTTCCAAATTTTTTTTTTATAGTGCTTCAAGTTAAGCGATTCTAAGAAAAGAAAAAGAGTATAATATTTTTTTTAGAAATTTATCATAATGCGTGCGGTAGAGGGTTAAAGCATATTAAAAACACCACAGACAAAAACAACATTAAAAATTTGATTTTCACCACAGGGGGACTTTAACACCATTGTTTTTCTGCCACTAGTATTTCCTTTAGGAAATGCAAATCTATAGTAGCTGCTGTTGTTGTTGCTGTAATAAATGTATCCCACAGAGTCATTTCACAAGGTCCAACAGCAATGTTCTGTAAAAACGCTATTAAGATGGTGCTATAAGTACATCGGGTGGGATTTTACAACAACACAGAACTGAAAGAACATCTCAGTCCTACAGAAGTGGTTCTGATCACAAAAGGTATAGATGTTGTGTCTTGGGCCTGCAGGAAACATTCACTCTCCTTCTTCCAATCACTCTCTCCACAGAGAGTACACTCTACATCCTTGGCCTTGATTGCCCTTGCTGAAAATACTTGCCGCCTGATGCCCTCAACACATAAATGTGTCCTTGTCCCAAAGTATTAGCATTTTTTTGCAAGCATATTTAATCCAGTGCACCTCAGCAGTAGATGTTTGAGTGGTTTTGGTTTTTTTTTCTTGGTTTTTTTTCCCCCCAAAACTAACCAATTTCAACCTTTTATTTATATTAAACTTTTTCTCATGTCTTCATAATTTATTTTTGCTACTCCTACAATGCCTTGTATACTTACATTTCGTAATTTCCCTTTGACCAAGACTCAATATTAGAATCTAAAAATACATTAAAAAATAAGATTTTTTTAAATGTCCCCATAGCTACTTTTTTTTTTTGAGTAATCAACTCAAATTTAAATTTTATTACAAATTAAGTTATTCTAATTCAGTATAGTTTGTTGGTTGAACACAATTTCATATATATATATATATATATATATACACATACATATACACATATGTATATATAAATATGTATGTATATATACATATGTATATATATATATATATATATATATATATATATATATATATATATATATATATATATATATATATATATACACACACACACACACACACACACACACACACACACACACACACATATATATTAGTTAAATCAAAAATATTTGTGCACTTTTTGCATGAGACTGATTTTGAGTAGACAGCATTCAGGTTCACTCCATGTTTTTAAAAGGACACACATTATCCCTTCCTCATAGATTCTGCTCAATTACCATTCAGCTCATCTGTCTTTGCCCTTTCACCCATTTATTTCTCATCTATAACTGGGCCTAAAACCTACAACAGCATTGAACTTTTAGCCTTGGCCAGCAGCTACACTGAACAGTCAATACTCCTCCACTCGCTCTGACTAATCTAATAGTGTTATTTTTCTGTAGTGGAAAGCGCTGCGGGGTCATTAGACTTGTGAGATGGGGGAAAAGCCAACAATCAGCAAATAGCTGCAGGAACTCTTGCCCTCTGTGGCATCTCAACAGCTGTCCACCACTTTAAACAGACGGACAGCAGAATAATGTTAGCCACAGGCGGAGTGTTAGAGAAAGAGCGCAAGGAAAGAAACAGGAGGGAAGGAAGAGATGAGGAGGAATAGAGGATGAAAGAGTGTGATAGAGGAGAAGGAGAAGGTGAGAGAGCAAGGGAGAGAGAGAGGAATGGGGAAAGCAGATAAGAGACGCAGAGGGGACAGAAGGGAGGGTGAACACGGGTGATAAAGGGGTGTAAGACCCAGGGCATTGGACAAACTCCAAACATACATCTCACTACAGGCTCAAGTAAGATTTGGTAACTTCTTATAGTTACACTTTATAAAATGTTAAATACAGTTACAGAGAAGCTAGTGACCATAACAGATCATTGACATACTTTTATATTGGATTTTTGAAATGTTATGTGAACATTATTAATTATGTTAACAGCAGTTAACACTGAATATGCCCAAAAATGCAATGAATATGAACTGGTTTACGCTGTAAAATAATTTAAAAGAATGATTTCTAATCAACAAAATTTGAAATGTCTCTCATTCCAAACCCAAATGAATTTCTCTTGTGTTAAACACAAAGCAAGCTTCGAGCTGCTCTTATCCAAACAACCAAAGTGAAAGGGACAGGCTCCAAAAATGACAAAAAGCACCAGAAAAGTAGTCTATACTGCACTATATTTCAAGCTTTCTGAAGTTCCATTGCTTTGTCAGAATGAAGCATAAAATTTAGGATATTGGCTGGAAATCTTCTTCCTCATTGTTCTCATTTTATCTTCCTCATTTGCTTGAGTTCAATTCAGAACAATGACACTGATGTCAAATCATGTAGCGACAATCATACTATGGGGCTTTTAGAGCTTTTTTTGTCCTTTTTGGAGCATAATAGCACAAATCACTTTTATTATATGGGGGAAAAAGCGGTTCAGACATTTTGCAAAACATCTAATTGTGTGGTCAACGAAATAAAAATAGGTTTGGAACAACATGAGTGTGAGAAAATGATCAATACTATTCCTTTAACACAATGGGAAAAGCGTCATCATCACAGTTTGAGCCCTTATAATAAAGCAGAGATGCTGAACACTTGACTGAATCACAATGGCAGGCTCAAAACAGCAAGTTTCCTTTGAGCGTTTACCTCAAAATTCCTCTCATCTCTGTCCACAAAAAAAGCAGCATGGTTCATTTTTAATGGCAAGCTAGCTTCTCAAATATTCTACTTCACACACCTAAGAATGAAGCTTTGCTTCAGCACCAGCCGAGTGTCTGAGTTAAATTATAAGGAAAGACAAAATAAAGCTCCGAGTAAAAAACTTGTCATGGAAAATTTGGGGAAGTATTTAAACATTTAGTCTAACCGGACAGGTTAATGACTTGCACAACAGTTCATTCATATAACGTAAAAATATACAATAGCTAATATAAATTCAACTGCTCCAGCGTCTACTGCTCCCATCTTAAGGATAAGACATGCAACTTTAACATCATTGCAGAAAATATGCATAAAGCATCATAAAGTGATATGGCTTACCAGCAGTTGTGTGGAATCCCACTCAGATGATGCTGGGACAGGTGTAGTCTTCGAGGCAAGGTTGGTTGGTGTACCTATAAATGGCTGTTGTTCGAAAATAGTGCTAAAATAGCGAAATTGAAAGGTTTGAGAGAAAAAAATGAACGGATGCCTAGGTTTGTTAGTGAACTGCAGTGCAAATAAACAAAATATGTTTGAGCTCTGTCCACTCAGAGATGCCAGTGAGGAATGAATGCGGTACGTTTCCTCTTTCAAAGAAACAAGCAGAGGCTACAGTACAGAACGACCGAGTCACGTGATCATCACTCCTCACTGTCTCACCGCGCGCGGGCAACACAATAATGAACACATTTTCCTATCTGCTGACTATTTTGATAAATGTTCTGGGGATGTATTGATTACTTTTATTAAAAAATATTAAACTGTTTGTGTTTTTATGTTTGTACATCTTACATTATTTATGTGGGATATTTGTAGCCTACTTTTGAAAATGCATTTGTCACATTGCATTATTTTTTAAGTTAAAAAGCTTACAGATGATTATAATCGGAATAAAAATTAACTTGGTGACCAGTCACAGCTGAAAATATACTATCGTTATATATGGGTCAATTGGGGAACTTTTTCTATTAAGTCCTTAATACATTTAAAAATGATTTCATATAGGGTGTTTATCATATATTGTTTGTGGGGCTTAAAGTCACTAAAACTCAAAAAAAAAAAAAAAAAAAAGCAATTTTGTTTTGAAGTAGTCAGTCTGACCAACATGCAGGAAGCCATTTTGTTGTCATGACAGGAAAACTATAGACCCCCAAAACGTTTCAGGGTTAAGATGAAGTTTTATGAAAATAAATAAATTAATAAAACATTATATTTTGACCTATTTTATGAACTAACATGTTCGGTCAAATGCATTAAAAACATTAGAAAACTTTTTTTTTTTTTTTGAAAACAATGATTTGGTTAAGTGTACATTGTGTATTCAAGGTGCAGTATCTGAATAAATTAATATTCAAGGAAAATTTTGAGTAGTGTTTTCTTGACAGTTACACCATTTGACATTTTTGTTAAAAGTTGTTAAATCAAGAAGTAGAAAATTGCACACGTTTGCTTTTAAAGTATGTAACCAACATGAATGCAAAGATACGAAGATTTTCAAGGGTGTGACAACCAGTATAATGAATTTATCTATTAAAAAGAATAAAAAAATTGATTATTTGTTCAAATGTATTTACATAAACCCCAGATGCTAGAAATAATTGGTGCTCACAGTTCTCTCATTACAACGTGAATGTTTTCAAACACAAGAACCATTTATAGCTCACTCTCATAGTCACTAACACATTTTTTAACCCATGAGGAAACAACTCACTCTGATGTATAATTATGTTCTCACCAACTACTCGTGGTCCATCGAGCAACAGCTAAGAGACTCTTAACTACCGCACACAGAAACCCATTATTAATGGCACTGCAGTTGCCACAACCATCAGTCGATGCATGTGCAACACACGTTTTCCATTAAAACTGGAGACCCTGTGTGAGAAAGAATTTGCTGCTCACTGTCTCTTTGTCTGTTAAATACATGCAAAAGAGCCTCCGGCAATGAAATCTCTGCTCATGTTGTGGCACCAATTAGCAAGCTTTACTGCCAGCCTAATTGAAGCATAATTACTAGGTTTGTTCAGTTCTGGGTAAATTTAAAACCAACACACCAGAAAAAGAACAAAGGTAATGCATGCCACAATTAACATTTACAAAGTCTACTCAAATGTGTGCACCATTGTCCAGTTGTGCTCAGGAAAAATAGCACCCCGGGTTTCAGTTTTGTCAAGACAGAGAGAACAAATCCAGGATTTTATTCTCAGCTGAATCCCACAAAGATATCTGCCCTACAGCATCCTCCACATTTGTTGGTTTTCAAGCATGTGTATTTTTACTGTTTGTTTGTGACATTATAGGTGTGTTGAGGATCCATCAGAGAACTGACAGATAAACCGACCATCCAAACAACAATAAACACATAATATTCTTTCACAATCTGTGAGTTTTTGTGTATCTCTTTGGCAGTCTGCCACCTCCTCTGTGCTCCCACACACACAGGTAATTTTGGAGCTGTGTGTAGGCAGCCTGGTCCAGATTTCTAATCATAGTAAGATCCAGATCAATAGGTGCCTGTAAGATGGAGTTTGCAGCCGATAGCAGCTCTAGGAAAACAAAGCAATAAACACATGCGGTGGAAAGGAGACTAGATAAATAAATAGAAGGATGTGTGGGAAAACTGAGCCGTTCAAGAGCTTAGTATTAAAGGGTTAGTTCACCCAAAAATGAAAATGATGTTATTAATTACTTACCCTTGAGTCATTCCAAACCTGTAAGACCTTTGTTCATCTTCTAAACAAAAATGAAGATATTTTTGATGAAATCCAAGAGTTCTCTGACCCCTCCATAAACAGCAATTTAATTACTTTCAAGTCCCAGAAAGGTATTAAAGACATTGTTAAAACAGTCCAAACAAAAATAACTTTATTCAACAATTTTTTCTGTTCATGTTGCAAACACAGTGCAGCGCTTCCTGGTTCTATGTCAGAACGCCGACTCAGTATTAGCCAACGCTGATCACGTGAGCAGCATGACGTATGCGTGTGATGCTGACGCAGGCCAATAATGAGTCGCCGTTCTGATGTAGAACCCGGAAGCACTTCACTGCGCTTACAACGTAAACTGCGTAGGAGAACAACAGGGACGAGAAGAAATTGTTGAATAAAGTCGTTATTTTTGTTTAGTTTTTGAGCACAAAAAATCAAGCATTCTGCGTCAGTTTGGGCAAGCCTCATAGTCAAGCTCCGCTATCAGCTGATTCGCAAATTCCAACCCCACCCATATCAGCTGATCCGATTTCTATGGACTCAATTGGCAACTCTAAAATAAGGTGCATTACTTAAACGCAGCTTCCGTCTCTCTGCTTGCTTGGCTGCTTCCACTGCACGCGGCTTGCAACCCACCTCCTCCCCAGCTCCTCAAACTTGTGTATAACTTAATCAGTGTCATTGATGCATGCTCTATTCTCAATAGTTAAAAAATGGGAGGTTGTCCCCAGAAGCTGCTGCTGTTCCCGGTCTTGGCTTTCTTGGAGCTCATGAAAAGGACAGGGAATTTAGAACAGAGCCATACCGCCAAATTGTAACTTTAGCAAAATATGCTAATAAAAAATGTAAAAATTTTTGTCTCTTGTAATTTTTGACTTAAGTGGTCCTGACTGAAGTATGGGTTAGGGTTAGGGTTAGAAATGCACAAAAATGGTCCACAAGAAATGCATGCATTGATTCTTTTTTATGTATATATTTTTGCCTTTATTGGATAGACAGCCAAGGAGCGATAGGAGAGAGGGGCAAAGGATCGGGAAAGAAAAATTCTGGATATATTTTGTCTTTATATATTTGTGCATCTTTTTACTGTGGCAGAAGGCACCAGTGAGGACTGACACATAAGGGATTCAGCCCGACTGATTTCCCACCTCTCTATAAATAACAAGTGAATGACTCCCTTGAAGCACCAGCATGGGCCTTATCTCCAGCAGACTCAATCAGCAATCATTTGTACCTCACAAAAAAGTACCTTAAAAAAATGTCATTGGTGCATGCCCATACAAAACTCGCAGACACAATGCGATGGTTGTTAGGACATTGCTATGCAGTTGCTTACGTGTTTGCTAAGGTGTTCTGGGTGGTTGCTAGGATGGTTGTTACTCTTCTCTTCAGACACTGTGATCAATATGTCTCAGTCTATGGTATGTTTCACTTGTTTTTTGTCGGAAAGGAAAAAATTTAAGTAATAATAGATGCAGCTCTTCTTAAAAAAACATATTTCACGAGTTCACACTTACAAATAAGTCAGGTAAATAAATTGGTAAACGTATTTGGCGTGCTGTCCGGGGAGAGGGCTCCGAGCTCTGTAATCGGCCCGAACACAGAGTACCCCCCCCCCCTTTTTTTTGGTTCTATGAAGTAACCCAGAGAGTGTGAGGAGACGGGGTGGTGGAGGGATTCTGGAAACTGTCGAGGATCCTTGGGTGAGTTTTGACTGTGATTATATACAGGCCTGAACTCACGCTGATTGGGTAGATACGTTGATTACAGATTGTTGACAGCTGGATGAGATGACGTAATCATTAAGATGACGTAATGATTGGGTAGGTTATTTGACTTGTTCCTCCTGAACTACGTTAATGAAACATAATTTCACGAGTTCACACTTACAAATAAGTCAGGTAAATAAATTGGTAAACGTATTTGGCGTGCTGTCCGGGGAGAGGGCTCCGAGCTCGGGGAGAGGGCTCCGAGCTCGGTAATCGGCCCGAACACAGAGTACCCCCCAAAAAGCAAGAGTTAACTACGGACAGCAGCCGGGAACTGAAACTGACCCCCCCAAAAAATATGGAAATAAGGCTGATGTCTGCAAGGAGAAAGCTGTCTGCGTGATCGGGAAGGTTCTATCTGACGGGAGTTCAATACTCACAGCGAACCGATGAATAACCTCTTCGACCGGTAAACTACGATAAGGTTTAAATGTTTTGGCTGGTGGCGCCTGCAGCATCCGACGGGAGTTCAATACTCGCAGCAATCGGACGGTTAACCCCTGCTGATGGTGGGTGGACGTTTAGAATTTTTTGGATTAGGGCTCTTGCGGCATCCGACGGGAGTTCAATACTCACTGCGATCGGACGGTTAACCCCTGCTGATGGTGGGTGGACGTTTAGTAATTTTAGATTGGGGCTCTTGCGGCATCCGACGGGAGTTCAATACTCACTGCGATGGGACGGTTAACCCCTGCTGATGGTGGGTGGATGTTTAGTAATTTTAGATTGGGGGGCTCTTGCGGCGTCCGACGGGAGTTCAATACTCACTGCGATCGGACGGGTAAGCCCCCGCTGACCGTGGGGGGAACGTTTAGTAGTGTTAGATTGGGGGCTTTTGCGGTGTCCGACGGGAGTTCAATACTCGCAGCAATCGGACGGGTAAGCCCCCGCTGGCAGTGAGGTTAGCGTTAGTTATTTTGGATTGGGAGGCTCTCATGGCGTCCGACGGGAGTTCAATACTCACTGCAATCGGACGGGTAAGCCCCTGCTGGCAGTGAGGTAAACGTTTAATTATTTTAGATTGGCAAGCGCTCTAGCGACGTCCGACGGGAGTTCAATACTCGCTGCGAATGGACGGGTAAGCCCCTGATGGCATAAACGTTTAGCCATTTTCGACTGGGAGGGCTTTCGCGCAGTCCGACGGGAGTTCAATACTCGCAGCGATCGGACGGATAAGCCCAGCCATAGTTGAACGAAAATAGAAAATGTATACCGTTTCTGAGGTTCTTATGGGAGCTCAATACTCATGGTGTCAGATTGAAGTTTGACTGATTTGACTGAGTGGTTTGAATCATCTGTTTAGAGGGTTAGTTTGAAGACCGGGAGATTTCTTGCAACATTGGATTAGGGCGAGTTTGGGCAGAGCTGGGCTCCCATCACTGCTGCGGCAGTGGAGAAATTAGCCAGAAGAACTGATCTGTGGGATCCAATGGGATCTGTGAAAACCTTACTACTATTATTAGTGTAGCATGTAGACTGCCATTATGCTCAATGTTTCTCTTTGGTTCAATAAAAAAAAACTTACTAAATTGACCAAAATATTCAAAATCATTTATTTATTGGAATATTTTCGAGGAGTGCACATGAGTATGCAAAGCCTACAAAATCTTATCAATTGACAAACCAAAAATAAGTCGACAGAGCCCTCTGCTATGAACACTAAAATGCAGATCAAAATCATTCTAGATGTTGGCAGTGTGCAAAGCTACATCTGATAACAAAATCTTTCTGTAGGCCTAAAGGAGAGCATATCAATACAAAATACAGGGTATTGTCCTTTGGACAAGTAAATTGGTCACTTGTCCGACCAAAAAAGTTGTCTGGAAAAAATTTGATTTTTTTTGGTGTAAATATAATTTATTCTGAAGCTATATACTCAACAGTGTTCCGTCAGCTTTTGCATATTTATATCTGCATATTTGTGATATTTACCCCAAGGGCATTTTTTCCCCTAATCTTATTTAATTTTTTTTTTTTACATTTGATCAATAAATTCAATAAGAAAAATAAAGCAGGACTGTTATGAATCAAATTAAATAATTTACACTGAAAAATTACAACTGCATTAAATAATGTTATGATATTCTTTAAATATTTTTGAATATACAAATAAGAAATGTTGGGAAAATTTAAACATGAAACTGAACTGGTAGTAGGTTGCGGCAAGTGACTGTCCTAGTCATTCATTCAAACGATTTGTTCAAATGGCTGATTCATTCAAGAATGAGGCAGGTGTTTTGGAATAGGCTATTACTGAATCTTTGACTCAACCGATTCGTTCAAAACGCTGAATCATTCATTAATAAAATATTTATTAATATTTATATTATCCATTATCAATCGCCACTTACACTAAATGTAATAGAATCATGCTTGCATTTTGGCGATTCCCTAACTTTTTGTTATTGATGTTTTAATCAGGACAAGTAAAGCTCTCTTTCTCTTGCCCCTTCAAAAAATTAATCGTTAATGTCGAGCCCTGATAAGCCTATGTCCCGGGGCTCAGCCCCAGACGGCCCCGGCTCAATCGGTCTTTGTCAGACACGTGATTTTGTTGTGTGTGACGTCACCGCGGCGCCATATTTGTGGTATCCCTGCTGACTGTGAGAATGAAAGAGATTACACGAGTTGAGATAACAAGCATATAACTCGCAAATATGAAAAAGCACAAGAACAAAGTTAAAATTTCATATCGCGATAAACTCACCAAAGATGCCAGGGACCGTTATTTGGAGAAATTTCCATCCATTCATAACATAGATCTGTACGAACTGACTGCAGTAAGTTGGAGTGCTACTGACCCCGCATTGCTACCTAAATCATCATACTTAAATATTGTTAACTGTCTTGTTTATGGCATAAACGCATAGTGAACAATTTAAAAACTATAAATCCCTCGAAGCTCACAGATATTTCACTAATGGGTGCAGGATTTATTTATGTTCTGAAGGAAGGACTGCGATAACAGTATAGTAACGATAATGATGATGATGTGTTAACTACCGTATATAACAAATACATGATTAAGGATGGTTTAGTGTTATCAGGAAGAATTTTGAACTAATACTACCCTTTTTTTCATGCATTTTTTTTTCTTTATTGCATTAAGTACATAAACCAATGTATAACACTATAAACATTGTTCCAATAAACAAGGCATCATCAGAGATGTATGTAGAATTTAATAGTGTATTTTATTATAGTACATTCTGATATAGTATACCTTTTAGAGCCAAAATAATTTGTAAATTATTGTCCTCCATCTACCTGTGTTGTCTGGGTCAATGACATTATGAGTCTTTTTTTTTGTCCAAAAGCCTTAATAATAATAAAAACAAAGATATGTCATGCAAGTTAAATATCTGATTTATAGATTGTGTATATTATTAATTATCCTATTAATACTATAAGTGCATATAACATAAATCTACAAATCACCCTGAAAAATTTTATTATACATGCTTTATTGTTCATGCAAGACTGGATAAAGCATCAGCACATTTTTACACTACAATTCTACAAAAGATTCAAACATGCGCAGAGGCACAAAAAAAAAAAAAAAAAAAAATTGTAATAACGCCATAAAGGTTCCCAGGTTTGGCAGACCCGTATAGTACATTAACATCATCTCCAAAACAAACATCAGACATCCTGTACATATCAAGTCGGTTTACTTCTGCACATGCAGATCACCATCTCCTCCAGCCTCCTGCATCTTCTCAGTGTGAAGATGATCACTCTCTCCAGCCTGATGGACCATAGTGTTAGCTGACTGACTTGGGTAAAGTTGGTTTTATATTCGCACATCCGTATTCAATAGCCTTGTTAATCACACTACACTGGACATTCAGTGGACATTCACAAGTAAATATGTCATTAAACAATACTTGCCTATTTTGATCGACTGTGAAAAATGTTATAAGTTGACAATCGTTGGTTGTCAATATCATGTCGCTGCTTAAAATTCGCAAACATTAATTTATTGCATATTTATTGGAAAGTCTCAATTTATCAGAAGTCTGAATGTGCAAATATAAAACCAACTTTACCCAAGTAGCTGACTGGATTGTTTTTTCCTTACGTCTGTGTGTGCATCTCAATCAGCTCTGAGCTCTTGAATCAGTATATTGTGTATACAAATTTTGTGACTGAGACCGTCCTGATCAGTGCCCTAACTAATGAACTAGGGAGCTGATTGAGACACAGCCTGTGTTTAATGCTGATGTGGCCTTAATGTAGGGAGGGATGGTGTCCAGTTGGGGTCAGTCTCCATAATCTTTAAGCAGGCTGATCTGCAATGAAATGAAAAGGTCCACAGACCACAGCTGTAAAAAGTAGTCAGAAAATAAGAATCAGTATATGGATACAGAGCAAAAATGTCGTACCTTAAGTATAAAAATGCTGTAGCAAAATTAAGAAAAAATGTAGACATATTCAAGTAAAGGGATTCAGTTTAAATTGACTTGTTTCATAGCACATACAATCCAAAACAATGCGTTGCTATAACGTTTTCTACTTTAGAAAACAGAAACCTCTAACTTACCTTTGTGAAATGTAGAAAGCAAACATACATGAATGGAGATATCTTGACGAAAGTGATGTCTCACCGCGGCAACCCATGCGATCCAGCGCCTGTTATTGCCTCTACATACTCTCCGTACAGCCTTTTTTCAAGTAGGAAACCGACTAAATCTAATCTCGTAGTAAAGTTTTTGACATTTTCTATCGTGGGACATATTATTGCAGCTTTTCACACAACAAAAGTGTGCCATTTTTACAATGAAAAGTAGCCAAAGAAGAAACAACTCTGCACTGATACAGAGATTGTTTGGATACCTCAGAAATGGCGGCGACACCCATAATGCACTTCGGTTTTCACGAGTGTGACGTCACCTGACAAAGACCGATTTAACCCCTGCATATATCCTTTATAAGTAAAATTTTGGCTGTATTATTTGTGTCCCCTTCAAAAATTGCTCTTGAGAAATTATGTTTATTGTCCCCCCCTACTGTCCGATGAAATTTACGCCCCTGGAAACAATCCCCCGATCAACATTGATCCAGATGGAATGACTGAAAATTCAGGAAAGACGACGAGAAGGATTTAAACTTTCTTGCGGGGTTGAGCCGATGGAGTGGAGAGTGTGAGCCGGCTGGGAACTGGATCTGCGCTGCGGCGCGGCTCCCATGCTCCGGGTTTACTGAAGGCCTGCTGCGGCGGCCTGACGTTGGAAGAAGGCCCGTTCCGTCGCGGGAAGAGGCGGCATTGCCCGAGACTCGAGCTTGGTGCTCGGCTGCCTTGTCATTTTTCTATGACAGTAATGATTGAATGGGCCAGAGTAGGGAAATACACAGAAGGATATCGCGGATGATTCGGACGTGGTGACAGGCCTCGGCGTTTTGGCATGCAGGGACTCGTTTGTTTGGGCTGACGCCCCTCCGAAACAATGCCGTTGGATTGGAGAAAAATTGTTCTTAAGGCCAGAGGATTGTGGCAAAGATTCCTCGAGGATGAAAGATTCTTCATCGGACGCGACTTTGGACATGTTAGGAACTTAGGGCGGGACCAAATTCTGGAAACTGTCGAGGATCCTTGGGTGAGTTTTGACTGTGATTATATACAGGCCTGAACTCACGCTGATTGGGTAGATACGTTGATTACAGATTGTTGACAGCTGGATGAGATGACGTAATCATTAAGATGACGTAATGATTGGGTAGGTTATTTGACTTGTTCCTCCTGAACTACGTTAATGAAACATAATAATGTAATGCCTCATTCGTGTCTGTAGCAAAAATGGTGCATGACAAGGTAATTTCCAAAATTTAACTGAGTAACTTTGATTGATACAATACATGGGCAATTATAATTACTCTGTTCATTGTCTGTGCACAAGCATGTGCAACATATGGGAATTGTGTTGCAACACAAATGATTTGACACTGTGTAAAATCCATGAGCTTTCTCATTTTATTTCATACAACCTGGTGGGTGGTTAAATTGCCCACAGGCAATGGAGAGCAGACACTCTATACAGTGACCCAGAATGCATTTCAGGGACATAAGAGCCCACTTTAGTTTCAAAATGAGATAATTGGGCCAATGAGAAAAGCTTCAGTAGAGGTAATGACCTTCAGTCCCAGAGCATGGTCACATCAGAGTGCAATAATCAGGGAGAAGCACTATAGTCTTTGTGACCTGAATCTACACAAAGCCTGCTTGTTAGTGGAGCTGTTACTAAACAGACAGACAGAGTGAGTGAAAGTGAGGCACATAATGATGTCACACTAGGATGTTTTCTTAACCTTTTGAAAGTTTTATTAAGAGTTTTTATAAGGAATAAAAATGGAGGGGGGGTAAATGATAAGACAATTTAAACAATAAATACATTTAAAACAATTCTTGTTTCAGATTTGTTTAGAGACAGCAATCCAATAATTGGCTTCAACTAGCGTAGATATTAGCAATATTGTCATATGAACACCCAGTCTGTACAGCGATTTAAATCAGGTCTCAAAGTTAGATGTTAGCTTAATGCTAACATCTCAATTGCTAACATCTCAATAACTCGCAATTGCAAGTTATAAAGACAGAATTGTGAGATATAAACTCACAATTGTGAGGAGAAGGTAAGAAATGTGAGATAAAAAATTGCAATTAACTTTTTTTTAATTCCATGGTGGAAACAAGCTTCTATAGGTACGTTTTTGATTCAGTAAAAAGAACTGGGTTATATCAGTCCTTCATTTGGGAATTAGACTACATTTATCACGCTGTAGATTCAAAAGTTGTGCAGGAGTGATGGGGACTTTTAGTGATTCTTTCCGGAGGTAACATGCGTCAAGTGATTTTGAGTGAGTCATCAGCCCTGTCCCAAATGGAACGCTAAGCCCTTGCAATGTTCCTCCTAGTCCATACTTTTGTGATGTAATGCTGCTCGGTGGCCATTGTAAGAGCACAAATGCACCATTAGGACATTTTCATTCATTCAGCCGATTCATTCAGGAAAGAAACAAGTTGTGTCTTTATGAGTCATTGAATCTTTCACTGAACCGATTTTTTTCAAAAACACTAAATCATGCAGGGAATGAAACACCAGCATCGTGTATTGCAACAAATCTGCTTGGCTTTATTTGAAACTATTATTAAAATATGACAGTAATCACTTTATGACTTCATGACATATGAATTATTTCTGCTCTGGTTCCCTTAAAATTGAAGTTCCGAACCAGAATACTCTAATAGCTATTTAAATTCAGAATTATGCTGTAGGTAAAGTACCAATCTTTTTAAGCTTCTGTTTATACAGTTGCTCCACTTCTCAGATATTGCATCCACTACAATTACAATCTTCTACATTTTTGATTCTATATCAATATTTAGTAGGGTTTAAGACTACCACAATAAAAATGAATAAAATACCTAAAGCATTAAAAGTATTATTTTATTGTGCTAAAGTGTATTTTAGTGAAATAAATGCCCATACTTGAACACTGGTATTCTGTGTAGGGTGTATCCGTTGGCCTATATGTGATGTATTTGACAAGGGACTTGTCTATGTGCTTATTTGTGCCTGTAACAAGAGAAATGCAAATATATTATGGTTTCCAGACTGATTGCATCTTTTCATGGTAGAGTGATTGTGTGACAGAAATATTTTTATCTCTGAAACAGAAAATTGTACATAGACTGTTGACTTCCTGAGAAACAAATTATGCAATATAGCTGTCATAGACTGCTCCTCATTGCTTGGCAAACTAGAAAGATTGACTGTCATTAGGCTGATCACCAAAATGACACTCTGATGAAAAGGACTCTAGGGAGAGAGAAAGAGAGGGAGGGGAAATTATGAGGGAAGTGAGGGATACAGAATGCCAGGCAGAGAGAAACAAGCAGGCCAAATGGGAAAGACAGAAAACACATTAATTATTCATCAGTACTCCAAACCTGGTGCAGTCCCTGTGGGAGGCTGTAGTATGGAAATGTTGTGGCATGCTGTCATATGTTTTCTTTCAGCCCGAATTCCCCATCATCCTCAACCCTTGACCCAAAGTGTGCTGAGATTAGTAGTAGTTGAGCTCTCAAAGGAACACTATCCATGCAAAGTGAAGCTATCTTCAATTTCTGTTCTTCCACTTCAAGAAATGAATACCTGGCTTAAATGTATGTACCCAAATATTATGATAAAGAGAAGTAATACGTGGGATCAGCTTCTACTCCAAAGGCTTAGCCTGAAATGAATTGACCACCGCATTTATTTTCAAACACTCAGATAAAACCAGCACAGAAGGAACACTTTCATTTTGTCATCTTGTAAAGATGATAATGCTGAAATGACTCATGTCCTTGAATATTAAACGTAAAAGCTTTCTGACTTCAACACTGCTTTACTTTGATATTATGAAAATACTAAACCTGCAGCAGTCTACTTAAATCATGAAGCTGTTTTATTCATTCTTTGAGCTAATTTTCTGATTTAATTAAATTTATAAATGATTACAAAGATTTGTTGCACTGTAATAGCATCTACTTGTAAAAAAAAAAGAGTTCAACTAAAAAACTTAAGTTATATACTTATATATCAAATTGTCTGTATCATTTCAACTCATTTTTTAAAATATTGCCTAGTTGAATTTATTAAAATTATTAAAGGTGCCGTAGAACGTCTTTTCAAAAGATGTAATATAAGTCTAAGGTGTCTCCTGAATGTGTCTGTGAAGTTTCAGCTCAAAGTACCCCATAGATTTCTTTTTATTCATTTTTTTAACTGCCTATTTTGGGGCATCATTAAATATGCGCCGATTCAGGCTGAATCCCCTTTAAATTCTAGTGCTCCACGCCCCAAGAGCTTGTGCTTGCCTTAAACAGCATAAACAAAGTTCACACAGCTAATATAACCCTCAAAATGGATCTTTACAAAGTGTTCGTCATGCAGCTTGTCTAATAGCGTAAGTATAGTATTTATGTGGATGTTTACATTTGATTCTGAATGAGTTTGATAGTCCTCTGTGGCTAAAGCTAACATTACACACTGTTGGAGAGATTTATAAAGAATGAAGTTGTGTTTATGAATTAAACAGACTGCAAGTGATTAATAATGAAAATAACGACTGTCTTGTCTCTGTGAATACAGTAAGAAATGATGGTAACTTTAACCACATTGAACAGTACATTAGCAACATGCTAACAAAACATTTAGAAAGACAATTAACAAATATCACTAAAAATATCATGTTATCATGGATCATGTCAGTTATTATTGCTCCATCTGCCATTTTTTGTTATTGTTCTTGCTTGCTTACCTAGTCTGATGATTCAGCTGTGCACAGATCCAGACGTTAATACTGGCTGCCCTTGTCTAATGCCTTGAACATGGGCTGGCATATGCAAATATTGGGGCGTACATATTAATGATCCCAACTGTTACATATCAGTCGTTTTATGTTGAGATTCACCTGTTTTTCACCTTTTCCATTTAAACAAATGAGATTTATATATGAAGGAGGAAACAATGGAGTTTGAGACTCACTGTATGTCATTTCCATGTACTGAACTCTTGTTATTTAACTATGCCAAGGTAAATTCAATTTTTAATTCTAGGGCACCTTTAAAAAGACAGGAAAAGTAATGTAAAAAAAAAAAAAAAAAAAAAAATATATATATATATATATAGATATATTGAAATATATATTTTTTAATTTTAATATATGTTTTTTTAAATGTAAATTATATTTAAAATTATTTAAATGATTTTTTATTTAAAAGTATTTGTATTTGTTCAAATGTATTTGTTTGATGATAACTAAGAGGAAATGTTTATCCCAGTCTGGAAAAGTTATAGAATGTTTGGACGAAACACCACATCTTGTTAACAGCTTTCTCATAATGTTAACAGGGTATCCAATTCGTTTCCATGGAGATGAGAGTGTGATAAACGCAGTCTGTCTTCCTGATTCATCTGTCCATTTGTTTATCCTGCTGTCATTCAACACGTACAAACACTCAAGCCTTTCCACCTTTTTATGATAGTTTAAATCAGCCCATAATGATAGTTCTTGTAATCTGTTTAATAATGATTCAAGACTTATTATTGCATTCTTATCCATTTTCCTCATCTCACTTTTCTTCATGCACAAAGACCTGCACACACATACATCCTGATCCTGCCCTCCCCTTAAAACTCCACGGTTCAGTAGATCAGACTGTATCGATCAGAAGGGTAACGGTCCAGAGAAAGCAGCTCTCTCCCACACTGCCAGGCTGCCTGTGTGTGTGTAAAATTTATCTCTATGCTTTATTCCCCTGCAGGAGTGCAATTTTTTTTTTATCTCGGTCGACGTGCTGCCCACTTCAGATACTTCACAAATACTGATGTCTCTTTCCACAGGGCTCTAAACCAGCTTAAACCAGCCCCCACAACTTCAAAATCCTCTCAAATGATTATTCAGCAGGTTCTGTATATTTCATTATAGCCTACGTTATGTGAAAAATCGAAGAAGCTGATGCAAGATCAAAAACTCAGAATATGCTAATAGAATAACATAAGGGAGATGAAATGTAAAGTAAGAGACCCAAGGCTAGGAAGTGGACTGAGTGCTCGAAGGAAGTTGTTAGTGGTTCTGTCGTCCACTAGAGACGAGCTGATGTTATAATGAGAATTTATCTTGTACTTTACACATATAGGCTATTTTCCAAAACCTGTAGTGAGCTGCCTAACATTTTACGGCATCTAATGATTTTAAGACGCATTAGTACTGCAAAGAAAAGTCCCAGAAGGCTCTGCAAAAAGCTCAAAATTGTTTAAGAAAATTAAACTGAACTATTTGTTAAAATACATAACAAATATAAACATGTTAAAGCCAAACTTTAAAGGGGACCTAATGTACAAAATTCACTTTTACATGTTGTTTGAACATAAATGTGTGTCGGCAGTGTGTGTACTCAACCACCCTACAATGGTAAAAATCCACCCACTCCTTTTTTTTAAATCCCATGAATCAAAGTAAGTCATTTGCAGTTTCTATGCAATGTGGAGTCACATTGCACAGGCCCCACCCACGACTGCTGACTGACTCTGCCCTATTAGCATAGACCCCGCCCTGAGTGAGCTGTACACAGTCCGTCATGATTATCTCCTCACCAGAGCATTTAACAGCAACATTCAAGTAAGAAATATTATCTTATTAAAGCTATTAAAGTTGTTCAGTCAAGAGCAGTGAGTGATTTTATGTTTTTCTGTTGTTTGATTCATATTAACAGCATATATAGCAGTAGGTACTGTATATTATGCTGCTGTCACTTTAACACGCAGATCTAATATACACATGCGATTTCTTTACTTGTGTTTATGTTCACAGACATAACCGACTTTATGTGAACTTTGTGTGTTTTTGATCTAACCTTGTGTGTAGTTTAAGTGCAATAAGATGGGAAAGAGAACTTAGTTTGATACTCACATGATGTGCTGTCTGACAGCCAGCTCTGTGCATGTGTTTTGGATGTGTGCACTCAGAAAGCCATATATCAGAAGTTTAGACTTGATATGGTTTTAAAATGCATGCAGATAATAAACTTTCATGATGATGAACAACTGCAAAGTCATAAAGATATAATCAAATCCAAACAGATGTTTTAGTTTTTGGCAGAGAATATGAGGCACGAGCTGTAAAGGCTCCGCCCTCTTCTGGACAGTGGGGTGGGGAGCAGCAGCTCATTTGCATTTAAAGGTGCCCTAGAATTAAAAATTGAATTTACCTCGGCATAGTTAAATAACAAGAGTTCAGTACATGGAAAAGACATACAGTGAGTTTCAAACTCCATTGTTTCCTCCTTCTTATATAAATCTCATTTGTTTAAAAGACCTTAGAAGAACAGGCGAATCTCAACATAACACTGACTATTACGTAACAGTCGGGATGTACGCCCCCAATATTTGCATATGCCAGCCCATGTTCCCAACATTATGAAAGGCATTAGACAAGGGCAGGCAGTAATGTCTGGATCTGCACAGGTGAATCAACAGACTAGGTAAGCAAGAACAATAGCGAAAAATGGCAGATGGAGCAATAATAACTGACATGATCCATCATTACATTATATTTTTAGTGATATTTGTAAATTGTCTTTCTAAATGTTTTGTTAGCATGTTGCTAATGTACTGTTAAATGTGGTCAAAGTTACCATCGTTTCTTACTGTATTCACGGAGACAAGAGCTGTCCCAATTTTCATTTTAAAATGCAGTCTGTATAATGCATAAAGACAACTTCATTCTTTATAAATCTCTCCAACAGTGTAGCATTAGCCGTTAGCCACAGAGTACAGCCTCAAATTCATTCAGAATCAAATGTAAACAATATAACAGTATATAATACTCACATAATCCGACGCATGCATGAAGAACACTTTGTTTATGCGCTGTTCAAGGAAAGCGCGAGCTCCGTGGGTGTGGAGCACGAGAATTAAAGGGCCAGTAGCCCTGAATCGGCTCATTTATAATGATGCCCCAAAATAGGCAGTTAAAAAAATGAATTATGAAATGAATAAATGCTTAGATAATCAGCTTGTTGACGATTCTGCAATTTCTGTCAAATACAGGCTATTTTCGCTGTAATACAATACACTTCAAATGATTATTCATAGGATATATAAATATGCACTACTTTAACGAAAAGACAAGGCGATGTAGCGATTGTGAAAAAACTAATAAAGCATACCTGACACAGCAGCAATCGTTCTTATCGCCATGTTTATAGTTTATGGCCTGCCCAACTTGGGTATCAAAATGATCCTCGAGTTTCCCAGTGGAAAATGACTTGAGAGGGCGTTCATGTCCAATTTTAAACTAGGAAACTCATATTTAAGATAATTTTGATAACATGTGAAAGCAGCATAATGCACAGACTGACAGATAATAAGAAAAATCACAGTGCTCTTGGAATGCTGCTTGACCAATTGGATTCAAGAACTTATCTTACTGTTGTATATAACTTCGACTTTTGTATAGTGTGTATAGTAGCGAAAAGTCTTCATCTCGTTTGACTGTGTGACTCATCTCAATGTGAAATGCACTGGTCAGTGTGATGTGTTGTCCGATGGCAAACTATGTTTTTTCTCTTTGTTCTCAGAGCTGACACATGTTCAGACAAATCTATATGCATCATTAAGGGAAAAGGCTGAGAATCAGTGTTCCACATCTTATTAAGGACCTTCGAGGTTGTTAGAAGCACAAGTGATCTTGATTGCCTTTCACATACAATTGAAAAACTGCTTCATCAAGACTAGCTTCCAAATAATGCAGAAAAAAAAACACCCAGCAGTTTGAAGTTTAAACAAAGAACATCTATGGGACAAAACCTTTAACCTGATGTCATTTGAAATAAAGGGGCCATTTTTGGGTCCTAGAACAGATTTTTTCATCTTTATATTCATGTGCATCTGTGTGTGAGAGGCAAAAAAAAGACAAAAAAACAAGCTGATTAGTCTTTCCTTTGATTATTTGACCTTAGTTCAGCTGCTATACACAAACTTCTATACACTGACACATATTTACACACACACACACACACACACACACAAGTGCAACCGGTTTCCTTGGCAACAGCAGAAAGGCACTAAAAATCAAATTTTGGGAAGTGCTCCTGTTTTCCTTGCATTCTTCATCTGCTTTTCATTCCAGATGACCTTTATTGTGATTGTATCATGCATAAGTGATAGAATAATCATATTTTCAGTTACAGTTGGTCCTGACATTATTTACAGATTAGTGTGTATCTGTGACCTTGAGCAAGGTGTGATAAAACAGCGTAATCTAGAACAGACAGAAAAATAAATGAACACTGCATGGCTCCTAATTGCTGGATTTGTGGCTTTTAGTCTGTCTCTGCTATTCATACACAAAACGTACAGTCTTTCTCTTCCAGGGAAATGGACCAAAAGTACTGATGATTAATCTTGCACTTAATATTTTTGTCAAATCAAATGCTCTATAGAATAAGAATGCCCCTCCCCTAATACTACCTACTCTGACTAGTAGCAAATTTTATGCAGTAAATTTTTAACAGCAATGATGTAAGCAAACAGAACACAATTCTATGGCAATCCGTAACTATTTTACACAAATTGGCTATAATTTATAAATTCATATGATCTCATTCGGTGACAGTAATGTGTGGGGGTGGGGTTATGGGTGGACCTTCATGTTTACTTTTTTCTAAAAAATGGTAAGTTTTTGTATTCACATTGTACAAATTCATATGAAATCGTCTCTTCATTGAATAGGTACAGTTTCCTATGAGATCAGGTTGGCTGTATAGCTACAGTCAAGCCATAATTTGTTCAGACACCTTGAACATTTCATTCATTATTACAGTTTATTCACTAATGGTAATAAAATATGACAAGAACTCATTTAACTTTTACAGAAAAAAATAATCTTAATTATGTCAGATAATACTTAAGCAAAACATAGTCAGGTTATATTGTATACAATCCTTCATGTAGTATTCTGATTTTGTGTTATTGTCCTTACAGCTTGTGCCTATTTAGCTGGTATATTTATGGATAAATTTCTAACCGTAAAACTATTTTGTTGAAGCAAAATAAGGTAAATAAAGTATATTATTGTTGGAGGTCTTTGTCAAACTTTGGTAATGTCATTAATCAGACATGCAAAGATAAGGAGCTGGCCTAAAGGATGTACTATTGATTTGAATGTTTCCATCAAGGTGAACACAGTTTGAGGCGGATGTGACATTTTAAACATTCATCCAATCCCTCTAGACTGCATCAGAGCTGATAGCTCTCAGTTAACCCCATTGACTCACAGAGAAGGGTACAAATTACATTGTACTTAATGACAGCAGATCTCTGAATACATTAATCTGTGTGCGTGTCGTGTAGCACAAACCTCTATCAGAAAGTGTCTGTGCTCACAGCCATAGTAAATCTGCATGTATTGAATTTGAATCAGTGTTTGTGAATATTTGCTTCTGTGTGTTACAGATCCCTTGTTTCCCTGGACTCCATTTCCCAGTATCCTCCTGTTCTCCACACCTGCACTCACTTCCCTCGTCAGCTCCTCATCGTCACTCATCACCTGCACCTGGACTCTATTGTCAGCACTCCCCATATATTGCACTCACTCCCTTCACTCCTCGTCCGTTCTCTGTTTATGTTAGCGTTTGTTGGATGTACGCTGCCTTTTTGTTCATTAAAGTATTGTATGTTTTGTGGAAACCCGTATCAGCCTCATCTCTACACCAGCAACCGTAACACTAGCTAAATACTAAACTTTTTTTTTTCAGCACAGAGCAAACTTGTGCTTTAGGTTTATTATGGAGTCTGAGTGTGTGTTTAATATAATGTTTAGTTAAATGTCCTTTTAGTTTTAAATGAATTGCTATAAGGCAAATTCATTTAAACTCTGGATGAGTTAAAACTTCATTAAGAGCTTGAAGGAAGAATGAGATTTGAAAGCTAAAAAACAGCTGCTGAAAGAGGCTAAAATGGACGAACAAACCTATATGTTTTGAATGAATTTGATTATATCTAAAAGCACTTGCTCCTGTCTCTGTAGGTTTTGTGCACCATATTTGAACTGTTCAGGTTTAACAAAGTTCAATGGCGCCATCTTCTGTATATAAAGATAAAATAGGACAACCATAAAATTTGGGGTTGTGAGGTTGTTTAATATTTTTGAAAGAAGTTTCGTATGCTCAGCAAGTCTGCATTAAATGCAATGAAATGTTATTAAAATATGAAGACTTCAGATGCAAAAGCCTCTTAAGTGCCATCTGAAATTTTCTTCTAAAATGAGCATTTTTATCAAGCTTGTATGTTTAAGTTCAGTTATTTCACTTTAATGGCAATAAAAAAATGACCATTTTAATTGCCATTAAAGTTAAATTACTGAACCTAAATTTCAATCTGGCACATTTACATAGGAGACTTGTTTCTTGTGTTAATTAATGTGCATCGTCCTCTTCTAGAAAAAGCAAATAAATAAAAATTAAATAAATAATAAAAAAAAAAAACTCAACATACGAGCTTGATAAAAATGCTCATTTTAGAAGAAAATTTCAGATGGCACTTAGAGGCTTTTGCATCTCAAGTCTTCATATAATTTAAAATAATTGTTTTCTATTTTAATATATTTGAAAATGCAATTTATTCCTGCGAGGCAAAGCTGAATTTTCTGCAGCGTCACATAATCCTTCAGAAATCATTAATTTGATGCACAAGAAACATTTCTATTGAAAACAGTTGTGCTGCAAGTGAAACAATAGTAATTTATAGTAAATACTATAGTGTTTTTGAACCATACTATAGTAAAGTACTTGAATTAATTTGTTGTGGTAATTGTATAGTTGCTGTGGTAACAAAACAACTACAGTAGGCTAATATAAACAAATTTTACCCAACTTTATAACTTTATAAACTTTACCTTATACTGTACTAAATTTTCTACAACTATAGGGTATATTATACTACAAAATGTACTATATGTATATTATACTACAAAATATGTCTGTTTATCTAACTAGCGAGATATACCCTAAAGTGACGTTGTTTATTATTTACTTCTGAATTTTCGCACATAAACCGTTCGTATTTGCTGCGGTTACACAGCTCGAGAAAAGGTAAGTTTGACTTTAACGTAAAAAATTATAAAAACAACAATCTGAGCAAACAAAGAAGTAATGTTATGTGAAGGGATTATGTCGTAAATGTGAAAAAGCTCTCTGTTTGAAGGGCTTATATTTTCTACGTAACTACGTCCACAAGATGGCGCACCGCGGCTGGACAGTAGCCGTCTCTGTCTACCTCATCTTTCTATAAACAACCCGAAACGACGTCGAGAGGTGGAGCCGCCGCGCTGACAACTGTCAAAAGACCCTTCCTGATAAGACGAGCCCTTCCGTCCTCACAGCATCTTGTCGTATCGCTTTCGAATCCGTTATAAGCCACATAACTGAAGTGAGTATACCGTTTCTTCTGAGTATACGACGTATCTTTCGCTATTCCGTTATTGTAGAGCCGTTTCGGATGAGCGGTTCTCACTTTGGCAGGTTTTGACAGGCTGCATGTCTTCCTGGAGACCCACTGAGAAGGTGAGACTACCACTAGTGTGCATGAACGCTAACTTACATTTTCAAAAGCATCGTCTGCGTGCTTATGTGACTATAGTCATGCCATGCTGTACGTGCTGTAGAAATGATGCTGAGGGAGCATTTCAGAGAAACGCGCTGGTAAATACACGTATTTCTATGCACAGCTACATAATGTGTAGTTGAATTCTCATTTCGGAAGTCTGCTTATAATTATTCATCAAAAAACTATGTGCAATCCGTCCAAGAAAACGTTTAATTGGCATCCACGTCAAGGAAGAGAAACAGAATGACCCCGTTTTACCAAGAAACCTTCCTTTGTGGTTAAAATTGGCGCACATATCAAGAGAACCGCCAAAGTAAGAATGGAAACTCACTTTGCCCTCTTCTGTGTATACCAGATCATTACCACAGTATATAACGGGATGTTTGTGTTTGCATGGTTACTCATGATAGTTAATGTTATTAAAAAACTAGTACATAAACATACATTTATAATATAATGTATTAGTTGTTGGCCATAACATAAAAATGATTTTTGTCCATGTATAATTAAAAACAAGAAACAAATGAGAGAATAATGAACACAGCTGAACTGTTGCAAGTTTAAAAATAGCCATTTGAGGGATTATTAGCTAAAGAAATTTATTTTTAAAGCACTGGACGTGTTGCATCAAACAGCTTGAAATGTCATTAGTTCTAATGAATCATTTCTATTTTGCATGACTGAAAGCATCTATTTCTCCATTCAAATGTATAGGTTCTGGCAGAGATACCGATATATATTTGGATTGCCGTATAAACTTGGCTATGTAGTACTTTGCATGTTGTCTCACCTTAGTGCTTCCTCCAACATTCGTAGTTTGTAAGTGTGCATGCATGTTTTTAATGCTGCTTGAGAGTATTAGCTCAATCAGGATTAAGGATTTGTAGGGGGAAAAGAATAGGTGCTTTCATTAAAAATCATAAATGCTGTATTCAAAAAATAGGTGATAGGAGCACCAAATGAGTGTTTGTGTTTCTCCATCCGCACAGAAGTGTGGATTTCTTGATCATTAAAGTGTAAGTGCAGTCTGTTGTTGAGATTAACCACAATTATCCAACTAAAGGGACTTAATATAACTGATTGAAGGGGAACTGGAGGACCTTGGTTTGGGAATTTGCTGCACGTGCTCTCCTTCAGATAATCTGCTGCTAAAAGCTCCGTCACCCTGCACGGGATGAGCCTGAGATTAGGAATTACACAAAGATCAGTATCAGAATGCACTGAAACCGCAATGAGAACATTTGGAATATGATATGTCACATTTATTGTGATGTTTTTCATTTTGGTCATCTGATTCACAGTGTTTTTTTATCATGAGCAGTGAGTCAGAAAAGTGTTTGCTAATGAGTAAATGTAATAATAAAGAGGGAACATTTAATGTGCAACCCGAATTCCGGAAAAGTTGTGACGTTGTGACGAAGAAAATGAAAACTCAAGACTTTCAAATCACATGAGACAATATTTTATTCACAATAGAACATAGATAACATAACAAATGTTTAAACTGAGAAATTTTACAATTTTATGCACAAAATGTGCTCATTTCAAATTTGATGCCAGCTACAGGTCTCAAAATAGTTGGGACGGGGGCATGTTTACCATGGTGTAGCATCTCTTCTTTTCAAAACAGTGTGAAGACGTCTGGGCATCGAGGATATGAGTTTCTGGAGTTTTGGTGTTGGAATTTGGTCCCAATCTTGCCTGATATAGGTTTCCAGCTGCTGAAGTGCCTTCCAAAACATGCAAGCTGCCCATACCGTATACACTTATGCACCTCCATACCATCAGAGATGCAGGCTTTTGAACTGAATGCTGATGACACGCTGGAAGGTCTCCCTCCTCTTTAGCCGGAATGTCAAATTTGGACTCGTCTGACCATAGAACACTTTTCCACTTTGAAACAGTCCATTTTAAATGAGCCTTATCCCACAGGACACAACTTCTAAACTATGTTCACATAAGGCTTCCTTTTTGCATGATAGAGATTTAGTTGGCATCTGCGGATTGTGCTTATCGACAGTGGTTTCTAGAAGTATTCCTGGGACCATTTTGACACAATCATGCCGATGATGATGAAGTGTTGTCTGAGGGCCCGAACACCACAGGCATCCAATAAAGGTCTTCGGCCTTGTTCCTTACGCACAGAGATTTCTCCAGTTTCTCTGAATCTTTTGATGATGTTATGCACTGTACATGATGAGATTTGCAAAGCCTTTGCAATTTGACATTGAGGAACATTGTTTTTAAAGTATTCCACAATCTTTTTACGCACTCTTTCACAGATTGCCCATCTTTAATTCTGAGAGACTCTGCCTGTCTAAGACATCCCTTTTGTAGCTAATCATGTGACAGACCTGATATCAATTAACTTAGTTGCTAGATGTTCTCCCAGCTGAAACTTTTCAAAATGTCTTGCTTTTTCAGCCATTTGTTGCCCCCGTGCCAATTTTTTTGAGACCCGTAGTAGGCATCAAATTTGAAAATTACCTCATTTAGTGGAAAAAGTGTACAATTTCTCTGTTTAAACATTTGTTTATTCATTATTGTGAATAAAATATTGGCTCATTTGATAAAGTCTTTTAGTTTTCATTTAAATTAAAATGTAAAATATTTTTCCAACTTTTCCAGAATTCGGCTTGTAAACGGGAAGACCTAATGCATCTAGGTAGCAGTTGTACTACAAATGTTTGAGTTCTCAGTCACCACTAACAATTTAAAACACTTTTTACACGATCTATAAATTTGTGTTTTCTACAGAGATGTCAAGGCGAAGCACAAGGTTAGTGAAAGGGCCGTCCTTTCCAGATGATGACGCTGCCAGCACTAGCTCCACTGGATCCACTGGCCACGTCTCTTACAAAGAGAGCCCAACCAGGTGTGTGTGTGCTGGAGGCAGCAGTACATCAGATACATAATTTGCATGTGCGTTTACGGTAGTGAAGCTGATACAGATGCTTTCCTGCAGGATCTTCAAGAAGAGGTCCGGTCGCAAGAGCACAGGCAGTGTTTCCCGCAATTCTAGTCGTGCGAGCAGCGTGAGTCAGATACAGACTGGGCCTCGCAGTGACCTCACTGCCACGGACAATGAGAATGGTTAGTATGCGCACACACAGAACCTTCAATGTATATATACACGTTTTTATATACTGTATAGTGTACAGAATATGTATTATAATATGGATATGGATATTACATAAATGTATGTACATAAAATAAATGTATATATAATGTACATACATGTACAGTATCAAATGTTATTCATATATAAAATGTTTCACATAATATATAATCTTTATATATATACATGTGAAATCTACTAACATGTTTATTAACTTACTATAAATAATATGTTACTAAAAATGTACATATATATATATATATATATATATATATATATATATATATATATATATATATATAATAGAGAGAGAGAGAGAGAAAACATAAATATATAATAAATATTTTATAGTGAGTAAGATATATAACGTACTTTACATGGATTTATTAATTTTGTTGTTTGTTATTTTATAGTTTGTTATTTTATGTTACATAATGTAATTATTTTTATATATGCATTGTCTCTGGGTTTCAGGCATGCCTGTTGCTGCTCAAGGATTCTCCTCTGGATATTCCTCGGCTGAGGAGCATTATGAACAACCCATAAAATCAAACCCTAGTAAGTGTGCATTAACAATTTTATAATTATAAAATGGCTGGTTGGTTGGGTGAGCTGGTCCTTTTTTCATTCGTCAAGCAAAGAGCACTGTAAAAAAATCTAGTATTTGTTTTTACTTTTCTCCAGGTTCTACCCAGTCTGTAGCTGAACCAGACTTTGGCATGTCGGACGTGTTTCGCTCTCCAGGTATTACATGTATAAACCCTCCCTTCACCCACTAACATGAACAATCAGTCTTTTTCTGCTGTAGTGGTCATGTGCTCATGTGTGTTGCAGCTCAAGCTCTGGTTATGTTGTACTGGTGGCTGGGAACTGCATGGTACAGCCTCACCTCGCGACTGTCTCTGATCAATGTGTTTCTGCTCAGCAGGTACAGTGTTGTAATTACGAATGTGTGACCTTATTTAATAATTAATTAATAATAAAAAAGGAACGTTTATTTTAACGCATGATCATCTCTCCTCATGTCTTTCTCTGTAGATGCACAGCAGATATGAGAAAGGCTATCCTACTGGTTCTCCTTCTCATCTTTCTCATTTTTGGTGAGACAGCTGATCGACACTCTTATAAAATATCGAAAACTAAACCTATGTATTTCAAGATAACACAAGAACATTTAGACTATGTACTAGGAGTGTGACGAGACAGGTAGCTCACGAGATTGAGTTCATGAGATGAGATTTTTAAACAGTATTTTTAGAAATCCTCAAATACATGACTAGTAAAATAAGATATAAGATACAAGATATTTGTCATATGCTTAGGCCCTGTTGTGCAACGAATCCTCTGCCATGGTCTTGTCTCGTCACTTACTTTGGTCATGTGATCAGTGAACTCCGATTCCTGCTGCATTACGTACGACTCTGCATCTCGTGTTGGTTGAGCTGGATGGGATTGAAGTGACCGTTATCCAACTGAAAGAAATGGTTTTTATTTCTGTAAAAAGCAAAACGACAGTAGAGGCGTAATGTAAATGTAGCGGTGGCATATTCTATCCTAATTTCACACTCACACTCTTTAATGGCACCATCACAAGACAACTTTTCACCTTGTCACATTTTAATCTTGTGAGATCTCATGGCACAAGCTCTCGTCACGCCCCTACTACATACATGTAGCTGTAATAAAAAATACTTATGCCTGGTTCATGCCTGATAATTTCTCATAGAGTAATCAAGAAATGTTAATAAGCAATTACCTGTTGCAGGAATATGGTACTGGTTCCCGTTTGCTTCTCGTTCTCCCCCTCGTGATGTTGTTTCCAGGACTCCACCTGTTAAACACACAGATGTACCTGTGAAAGCAGCTTTTGATGTGAGTAGAACATCTCCAGTTCATTTCGTCCTCAAAAAGGTTCTGTTCCATAATTATTGCATCTCTCTCTTAAATGTATTATTATTATTTTAGTAAACGCAATTTTTGCTCTTTTAGCACCAACTCCAACATGCCAGCCTATCTAACTTGAAGGATGAAATCGCCAGCTTGCACGAAAGGGAGCTGAACCTGATGGTAATTATAATATATTTACAATCATTTCGTCAGTGTCTGTTAAAGAGGAAGTGTCAAGTATCCTTTATTTATATTTATATACACTAAACAGATTGTTTCAAAGCAGCTTTACAGTAGTAAACAGGAAATGAATGATTAGTGATGCAAACAGAATTACATTCTGCAGTAAAGCAGCTCTAAAATAGACAATAGTAACCCTAACCATTATTCAGCTGAAGTCAGTTCAGTGTTGATTCAGTTCAATCAACTGTGTAAAGTTCATCAATTATGAAATTAATATTTATATAAAGCAGTAAAAAGCAGCCCTACATAAAACTGTGATGTCATCCTCCAGCTCATTCTCATCCAATAGTGTCAGCGCATCAAATCAATAATATTGCCGAATATTAAGTGTTCCCAACTAAGCAAGCCAAAGACAACAGTGACAAGGAACCCAACTCAATCAGGTGACAGAAATGGAGGAAAAACAAAAGATCTGTCTCAATTTCTTTCTCTTTGACTATCTGTTTTCTCAGAGAGACATCGAACTGCTGAAGAAGGAGAGCGCAAGACAGAAGGACAAATCTGAGGTGAGGAAACGAAACGTTCTTAACAATTATATCATTTCCATTGACGTTAAAACGTCACCCATCTTCCTTTCTACATCCTGTTTCTTCTGTCATAGCAACGAAGCACTAAACAGGAAATGATGTCATCCACCTAATCTGTGCATTTGCTTGTCTCCTAGATGTTGCAAACCGATCTGAGGTCTATGAATGATCAGATGAGGAAGTTAGTGTCTTTTAAGCTTTTCACTTTGATTTTGTGGATGTTTTTATGTTTAGTCTTCTTTTGTATGTTGCATCATTATTTGATCCATTGATGACTTATGTTCCCTAGTGTTGAGTCTGAGCATGGGCAGCAGATTTCTGACCTGAAGTCCAGTCTCTCAAATCTTCAGTCAGCTCAAGATCTCCTCAAGGAAAGAGTTGATTCACATGACACTCTCAACACCAATGTAAGGACACATGTTTTTAGCTCGTTTAAATTCAGCAGGAAGATTTAACTTTGACTTGATTGCAAATTGCATTTAGTTATTAATCAATTTTTCCTGTCATTTCTTCCGCAGCTGAGAGCAGAGCTATCCGATTGGCTAATAAAACACCTGAAAGATCCAAGTTCATTGGAATCAACCATAGTGCTCCGTCCTGAGCTGCAGAGGGCGCTAGAGGATCTGGAGAAACGGATACTAGAGAAACTAGTGCATGAGAAGGCGAGCAGCAGAGATGCCTGGAGGACTGTGGGAGAGACGCTGGAACAGGAAGGAGCCGGAGCCGCCACTATACAAGTATGTGTCTAAGAGAGAAGAATTTCAGACATTTTTAGGACAGTCTGAAGTTTGCATGAGGATCATGAATCCTTTTAATGGGTGTTTTTTTTATGCATAACAGGATGTGAAAGAAATTGTCCACAGGGCAATTAGTCTGTACAGGGCGGATGGGATTGGATTGGCGGACTATGCCTTGGAATCTTCTGGTACAAATTTCCTGCATGAGAACTTTTATTGAGTATCTTATACTTTCATATTATAATTTTTTCATGTATACAAATATACACACATTCACTACTGTCCAAACACTACTGTTTAATGTTTAATGTTTTTAAAAGAACTCACCAAGGCTGAATTTAATAAAAAATAAAAGGGAAAAAATTAAAACTTAAAATAACTTGTCTATTTTAATAGATTTCAAAACGTAATTTATTTCTATTATTTTTTTTATTATTATTTTATATACACTACCAATCAAAAATTTGGTTTCACAGAGATTTTTTTTTAACCAAACTTTTTCTAAAGATACTTTAATTCAGCAAGGATGCATTAAACGATCAAAAAAAAAAAAAAAAAATCAAGTAAATGTTTTTCTTTTAAACTTTGTTCATCAAAGAATCCTGAAAAGAGTGTATCACGGTTTCCACCTAAATATTAAGTAGCAGAACTGTTTTCAACACTGATAATAATAAGAAAAGTTTCTTGAGAAGCAAATCAGCATATTAGAATGATTTCTGAAGGATCATGTGACACTGAAGACTGGAGTAATGATGCTGAATAAAATAAAATAAAATAAATGAAAACAGGTATTTTTAAATTGTAATAATTCCAATATTATTGTTTTTACTGTATTTTTGATCAAATAAATGCAGCCTTGGTGAGCAGAAGAAACTTCAAGAAGATTCAAAAATCTTTACTGTTCTGTACAAGTCTCTGTGTGTGTGTTTGTGTAGGTGCCAGCGTGTTAAACACTCGTTGCTCCGAGACATATAAGACCAGATCTGCGTGTTTGAGCTTATTTGGCGTTCCTCTCTGGTATCATTCAGAAAGCCCTCGTACTGTTATACAGGTAACCCACAAACACTCAAATCACACAAACACTGTCCTCCTTCATTTAAACACATCTGACTGTCTGAGCTTCTGTGTGTGTGTTGTAGCCGGAGCTGTATCCTGGGAAGTGTTGGGCATTCCGAGGCTCCCAGGGTTTCCTGGTGATCGCACTGTCTTACCCAGTAAAAATCACCCACGTCACACTCGAACACCTTCCCAAAGAGCTCTCTCCAACGGGACGCATTGACAGCGCGCCTAAGGATTTTGCTGTCTATGTGAGTCGATAATCCAATGCTTTTTCTCCTTCATAACAGTGATAAAACAACAGCATTAAGATTCCTTGCCTGTCCTGTGTTCAGGGTATGTCTAATGAGACTGAAGACGGAAAGTTGCTTGGGACATTCATGTACGACCAGGATGGAGAGCCCATTCAGACATTCAGAATTCCGGTAAGTCAAAAATACACGGGAGTGTACATCATCATCACACGTCTTCTCCATTTTGGCTTTATTTTTGTTAAATAAATAATGACATGGTGTAATATGTCGTCATGACCATAGAATTCAAAAGTGTGTACTTCCTTTTTCACATGACTGTATTTGGGACAATATACTACCCAAACGATCCACATTTGAATCACTTTGTACTGTACAAGTAGTTTTTTATGAACCATTAAAAAAGCATATAGGACAATGAACACTGAGCTGCCTATTGCGCCATCTGACCATTTCACAGTGCAGTTTCTCTGTCGTCACAGATGATTCATTGAAGCGAACATAAGGCCTTGAAAGATGACATACTGCCCTGACGAAAGCCCAATTTTGAGTAATTTTTTACTGTATCAGTCTTTTTTTATGGACCCTTAAACTTCCCAAACAGCAACATAGTGTGGCCCTGATCCGGCCCACATCTGGTACATGTGGATTACACTTGGACCAGATGTGGGCCGGATCTGTTCACACTTGTCATGTTTGGTTCGATTAAAACGAACCCTGATGCCATGCAGAAGATCATTTGTGTGTGTGACGGATGGATTCCCGCCGGTGTTTTGACTACTTTACACATTTTATAAGCTCTTCACGAGTTCCCAGCTGGCCAAAATACCATTATATGCAGGCTACACACACACAACGAGTGCATTTACCTCAGCAAACAGCATTGTTTTGGATGTTCGGTAAGTTCGGTCTCAAAATAGGCAATACGTCATAAAATCCGACCAATCACGTTGTGAATTTATCCCTATGCCTTAAGGTTTGGTATCTTTTGGTTCGGTGATAAAATTGCCAATCTGAACGCTAACCGGACCAGGACTAAATGCTTTTTTTTTTTCTTCTTTGGTCTGGACCAAATGAACCAAACAAACCGAACTACAAGTGTGAACGCACCCCAAGTCACTGTCTGGGTTGGCAAATAGGACAATGCACACTGCCATATTGTGCCATCAGCCCCTTTCATGGCATGGTTTCTCTGTCATCACAGAGAATTTGTTGAAGTGGACATAATACATAAGGCCTTGAAAGATGATGTGCTGCCCTAAAGAAAGCACAATTGTGAGCACTTTTTATTGTATCAGTCTTTTTTATGGACCCTTGAATGTGGCAAATAGGACAGTGCACACAGCCATAATGCGTCATCAGCCCATTTCATGGCTGGGTTTCTCTGCCGTCACAGAGAATGCGTTAAAGCGGACAAAAGGTGGAGATATTAAAGGTATACTGCCTTGAAGAAAGCCAAATTATGAGCAAACAGATGTTTATTAATTCATGTGCATCTATACTCTCGTTTTCAGCATAGTAAAATGGCAGTGACGCACAAAGGAAATAGGTTATAGTATACATAAACCGGAAATTGTAACGCGTGAGCATGCAAAACGTGAAAAGTTTCTCATGCGCACACAATAGTAATATTTTTTTTGGTGAAATTCTTCCTGTTTCTGGCCTGTAGGAAGCCTCAGACATCTATAGCATGGCAGAGCTGAGAGTCTTAAGCAACTGGGGTCACCTGGAATACACCTGCGTGTATCGCTTCAGAGTTCATGGAGAACCTACACTCGCCTGAGAGCGGAGGAGAAGCCGGAGAGGAAGAGGGTCTGAAATCATTCGCTCTCTTCAGTTTTGGTTTACTTTATGCAAAAAAATGTAAAGCACAAATGCACTGGATTCTTAAAGACAGAATCAGACAGCTTCCTAATGTACAAATACCAAAAAGCGCACATGAACGTTTGACTGATATCAGAATGTAGATTGTTTGCCCTTTTGAAAAAATCTGTTTGCATTCCTCAAATATTATTTTTCAGGCAAGTGCTGATTGGACATTTTAGTTGTTTATACAGTTCTGAATTAACTGTTGTGATTTATTTATTTTTTTTATGTAGGAAGGCCAGGCTTAAAGGGATAGTTCACCCAAAAATGAAAATTCTGTTATCATTTACTCACTCTCAAGTTGTTCCAAACCTGTACGAAAAAAAAGATTTTAAAAAATGAGGGTAACCAAAGAGTTGATGGACCCGTCGACTTCCATATTATGGGAAAAAAAATACTATGAGGAACATCAACTGTTTGGTTACAGATCAAAAAATATCTTCTTTTGTGTTCAACAGAACAAAGAAATTCATGCAGGTTTGGAACAACTTGAGGGAGAGTAAATGATGACAGAATTTTCATTTTTGGGTGAACTATCCCTTTAAGTTATGTGTAACAGTAAATATGGTTCATAAAGCCGAATGAAGGACAAAAAGTGTCATGCTTAGCTAGAATTACTATAAAGCAGCATTTGTGTTGTTTTGCTTATCCTCAGTATTGTGTAATGATAGATGGTTCTGAAATGTGTTTATTCACGTCATCGTCGAACCATATACCTCTGAAGAAGCTTGTAATAATTGATTGTTTAGTTATGTCCTCATGTAACAATGCTGTTTCCTATGAGCAGCAGTTCTGATTGCACTCTTCCGCCCGGGGTGATGAGTACACATGGGTACTAGAAATGTCAGATGGTGTACGTCTCCTCTGCGGGACGGGGGAGGTGTGGAGTCAAACTCAGGTTTCGGGTTTTCAAACCAAAGTGCTCTTGAACGTCACTCTCTTGTCCTTTGTGTATATATATGTGCTTGATGATGCAGTTTTTGTGGTGCGTTCTCGAAGTCATACTTAAAATTCCTTAAAGGTATAAACATGTGCATTGTTTTATTTGATTTATTGTTATTTTATTTTGGCATCCTTCTACATTTCTCATCAAGCTTAATAGAGCTCTGATGTTAATTTGGCAAAGTTTACATGAAGTTTCTGTCATATTATTTGATATTATTTTGTAAGAAAAATGATTTTTTTTTTTTAATAAATTTGAGATGGTACATAATATGTTGTGAATGCAAATATTAATGCATGTGTTCAAGAGTTGCACACATGAGAAATTTTCATGCACATCTGAGGAAAATGTTTTAGATTTTTTTAAATATGTTACATATGAAGGAAAAACAAAACACTAAACTATATATTAGGGATGTCAATCGATTAAAAATTTTAATCTAATTACATACTCTGTGATTAATTAATCTAAATTAATCGCATACATAATTTTTGCTGTGGAAGTATTAAATATTTCAATTCAAATGAATCAATGCAGGGTTTGTCCTGGGTCAAAAATGGTCTTCAGTGGTGACAGACATGGTCATCCATACAAACAGTAAAAAGTGCCTACCCACGTGATCTGCGATCCCGATACTGACAATAAAGTACCCGTCACTCTCACTGTAATTCTTTCCTGCCCTCTTTGCAAAAAAAAAAAAAAAAAGTGATTTTATAGCTTTGTAAGAGAAGATGCTTTTTTGCTAAACCTGAAATGTATTAAAAAGTAGAATTTAGAAGTTATATTAACTAATAATATAATTTTCTACCATATACAATTGAATGCACCTAGCTAACAACAACTTCCTTTGTTCTGGTTTCACCTCACTCCAGTCTAAACTAACTGATTTTATAGGTAGGCCTAATTTACTACACATTGTCATTTAAATAACCTAAAAATATTGTGGATTATTAAGGCTAATTTTACTAACCACTTTTGCTAAATGGGGTAAGCACACTTATGTTCTCATTTCAGAGTTGTTCGAGTAAATGATTCATTATAGACCGTGGACAGATCAGTTGTCATGATTCATAAAAATGAATCTGTTCAAATGAGTCATTAGGTCGCGAATTGGACATTAGCGGACGTTGACGCGTTGCCTGCGAATCGCGACTGTTATTAGGACATCGCAAAAGATTTGTCAACACATAAAACACTTCACCACTGGATAGGATTTTCTTTTTGTTTACTGAAAGTGTGGTTTATGTCAGCTGCATGTGCTGAGCGCCTGTCAGAGAAGATGAGGTAACGTTCTTTTGAGCACTAATCACACCCAGAGGTTATTCAGGAAAAACACTCTCCGAATGCGCCTCATGGATTCTGTCTTACGAACTTTTAGCATTGTGTCTGCGCACGAGGGAGGAGCTCTGCTCGTTCTGTCCGTCAGCACAACAGTCGTCTCCCTCCTTCACAGTCGAATGGTGGCTAGAACGGCTCCAGGTTCAAAGGTCAATACGGAATGGATTAATCTGCGTAATTTTTTTTAACGCTTTTTTTTTTTCTCAGATTAATTAATCGAAATTAACGCGTTATTTTCACAACCCTACTATATATATATATCCATGATTCTGATTGGTCAATAGCTGTGTTTTAGTCACAATAAAACACGGCTATAACCGCTTCACAGTTCTGTGCATCACTACTACTCTTAACAGCGTAAACTTCACTACAATTCAGTCTTTTCAATGTAAAAGTCTTCGCTACTGACTGACTCACTCATAAAGACAGTCTTTGCCGCCATCTAATGGTATAATAATTAAACTTATGTTGCTGTTCACGGTCAGGGACTATTTTTTTTTACTTAATTTTACTTCATTAAAGTTGCATTGATACATATTTATTGGCTTTAATATAAGTCTTGTGGCTTTAATATGTCACAGCTGAAGGGGTTACAGCAGTATACAATGCTAATAATTTCATCCACATTTCACATAGGCCTAAGTTGTTTTGTCTGTCCATTCCCTTGTGTGAACACATCTATACAAATCCAAAACAATGGAAGGAATCCGGTTTCATTTATCCATGACTGACCAGAGAATTTCACCACACCCTCACAAATGTTTTGTTGAGAGGCCAACACTTCACCACTACACCAGCTCTAATAAAAAAGAGAGCAACATCATACTATCAGCTAAAGCAGTGGTTATTATAGATGTCTCCTAAATGACACACCATTTCAGTTCTTGGAGATTTTTCAAATGAGTTAAATCAGGTGAGTTTCATGAGGTGTTTTTGTGCAGTGCTGGAAACCTCTGAGCTGAACAACCCACACTTAATCTCAATTCATTCGCAAACACAATACTGTGTTTTTTTCTAACAATTTTATTTCCAAAAAAGTGGAAGTAAAACTGAAAGCAAAACACTAAATAAATAAAGTGGATCTAATAAATACAGTGTGGTAAAAAAAAAAAAAAAACAACAGGAAGATGTTAACAATGACTTACAGTACTGACTACCATGATAGTGCATCAAAGAAAAGAAATATATTCTATGCTATAAAAACAGGAAAATGACAAATGAAAATGTTACATGTACAGCCTTTAAAACTACAAGGTCTTAAACATAAAATAAACCAACTCTATTTTACATTCATTATTTACAGTTACAGCTGGAAATCACCAAAGATTCCATAGGCTTAAAAATGTATACATGTGTTTCTTTGAATATTCAAAACAACACACGTCAATGATTTCAGTGGGACACTCATTCTGAGAGTTCATGCGAACATGCAAAAGACAAACACTCGTGTACAAAATGTCAAAAACAGTCACACAAGGTGCTCCCATATGGAATGATGCGAGGGTGAATATTTTCAGGATGCTGGTGTTAAAACACAAAGAAATTCATTTGACCACCTGGCCAAATATCACATGCACACACTCAAACGCCACTCAAAGTGAAAAAAAAACCTCCTTTACGTGAATTTGACATTTCTAAGAATTCACAAATGTAGGTGATTCATTACCCATGTAGGTTTTCCCCCTACATCTAAAAATCTAATTTACATAGTAAAATTCAGAAAATCTGGCATATTCTGGAGTGTTTCAAAACAGGAACAATATTTAACAGCAGATATATGGTCACACAAATTCGAAGTGAAAAATTCATTAATTTGATGTGCATAAAATAAACAAATACTTATGGATGAATTATCAAGGGTGAACATCCTAGGTTTAAAGAAAAAAAGTAAAACTAGAAGTCTACAAAATGACAAGGCACATTGGAGCCAGGCATACTGTGTGTCCAAACAGACACAGTTTGTACTGCACAGCATCATCAATGGTGAGATTCCAGCTCAGTGAGCACAGGAAGGCTGTCAGTGCACTCTAATCATGCCGTGAGTCACAGTGCATTTTGGTCTCAGTCTCTCTCCGTGTTTCCCAACTTGATAATTCTCCCTCGGCTGGAGAGTGTGCAAAACGCATTTCATTGCCATCTAAACGTTTACTGCCGTGTGACTGAACTGGGACATTATGTGAGATATGGCAGTATTTATGGGAGTATATGCTGTATTTTATGATCAACATTCGCTTGCACTGATGCTAATACTTTCAATAGAGTACATCTCATTGTGCATTATAAAGTGACCAACCTTAAATTAAAAAGTTGGGTATGTGTGATATTTGGTGGCATGTAACATAAAACGATCACAGAAATGGTCTAGTTCTCTTCTCCTGGTGTGATTATAACTGTCTGCATTCCTGGAGAAACCAAGTGAATTTGTTATAAAAATATAAATACATTTAAAAGACGTTATGCATCTTAAAAGCAAGAACAGAAGAAATAATTATATGAATATAGGGACAAAATACCCTGTAATGTTTAAAAAAAAAAACTTGCTAAGCAGAAGAGTTTTAACATCAACTTTACATATAAACATGTTGTTTTATTGGGTGACATCATAGATAAAATTTAACTGAACTGAACCCTAGAATATAGGTTATGTTTATTTCCAGGATTAAATAAAACAATTATATATAAATTTGCTATATAATATATATATATATATATATATATATATATATATATATATATACAGCATATATATATATATATATATATATATATATTTTTATGCATGTTAAATTTTTATAATAGAGATACAGTTACCTGGAATACAGTATTGAATTGTCAGTCGCCATACAGAAGTCATTTTCAACCTGTTGATTTCTGACGTCAACAGCGTAGAGGCTAGGTCAGGAATGACCAGGTGACCTCCGTCGAGTTTTCACTCTCTTATAGCACAGCAGACGTAACAGTTAGGATAGATTTAAAAAAAAAAAAAAAACCTGGCAAAACTAGCCAAAAGGCTCCAATGCAAATATGACACCTCAAACACGTCTTAAAACAATCATCTTTCTGATAAAAGGAATATGATATCTACTCTTACTCCCTGCCTTTCAAACCCCATGTCTCGTGTTCATCGGGGAGTTTCGGGGGGACTAAGAGGTGAGTGCAGCCATGGGAAGGGGGGAAATGTTTGATTGACAGCCCGGTGACCCCTTCTCCTCAATAGGTGCGTGCAGAAGTGTGAACAGATGAGGAAAGGGGTCAGAGGAGGGGTTTAAAGTTGAGAGTCCGCCCCCAGGCTGTTGAGCTCTTCGGGCGAGTGCTTCTCAGCCGCTGATGCTGCCTGGCGGAAACCAGCGGAGATTTCATCGAATGTCCGGCCCTTGGTCTCCGGGACTTTGAAGTAAGTGAAGATGAAAAAGCAAAGTAAAAATATGGTGAAGATGATAAACACGTACGGCCCACAGAGCTCCTGTTAAAATAGAAGACAGAGAAAAAAGTCAGCCAAACCCGCCAAAATAAATGTGCCAATATCCTTCGCATAATTCCCGCCGGCCTCTCACCTCGACATACTGAAAGCACATGCCCACGATAAAGTTTGCAGTCCAGTTGCAGAATCCAGCTACAGCAAAAGCAGAGGGTCTTGGGCCTTGACTGAACAGTTCAGCCACAATGAACCATGGGATGGGGCCGGGTCCAATCTCAAAGAAGGCCACGAACCCAAAGATAGCAATGATGCTTATGTAGGACATCCACTCGTAGTTCTCCTGTTAGAGAGATGGGCAACAAAGCCGTCAGATCAAATATACTGTAAACCTTCGGATCACATGTATGACTGTCTGAATGATTAATAACTCCAAAACTGACCAAACATATACAAAATATATATTATGTGCATACCAGCAAAGCAAGAGCAATGGTCATCAATACAGCAGATCCAGCCATTCCCAGCAGTCCCAAGAGGTGCAGGGACCTGCGGCCAGCTCGCTCGACCACAAACAGCTGCATAAGAATAACAAATCATATTAATATTATGTAAAATTAGATTATAATATTTTATATTGTTTCACATAACAATGAAAAGAGTTAGCGTTTTGAGTGAATTTTAAGGACATAAATTAGTAAATTATGAAATAATTATAATAAAGAAAATAAGTAAAATAAATAATTTCATATCAATATCAGATTTTTTATAAAGCATATATAAAATTTATATATATATAAAAATGTATTTATTATTTATGCATATATTTTTAAATATTTAATCAACTCTATATATATATATATATATATATATATATATATATATATATATATATATATATATATATATATATATAGATACACACATAAATATAGATAAAATATCTAAAATAATCATACACAATTTCTGATACACTTTGTGAGCGTGGAAATGGAACATTTTAAGGAAATGAGCAAAACATGTAAAACATTTATTATTATTATATATGATTAAATAAAATAAAATAATCAATACATGAATATGTCACTCCGCTTTCAGCATTCCCACAGCGAGTGTCATGTCGGATATATTTTTATAGATTCTACTTTTATTTTGTAACGGAATGTAGGTTTAAGAGTTTTTTAGGTGAAAAAGTAGTTGTTTAGACCTGAAATGTATGACTCATATTTAATCATAGCGCCAATTTTACAATTTGTTTTGTGTTTTCAGAGATGTGAGCTCCAGGCCGTCAGCGGTCGTTCAGTGCTCTTGTACCCGCCAAGAACAGCTTCATTTCGGCCAGTGCTACGGCGATTTGCCACTTCTTTTTTGCCGTCTTATAGTGGTTAAACATGAGACATAATTCATTTTGGGTACATAAAACGGGCAATCTTTGGTCTTATTAATCTATTACTTGTTCCTGAGAAAATTGAATTGGCCTATGTTAAATGTAATAATTTAATATTAAGTAATAAGTAATATTTAATATTAAGTAATAATATTTAACTTACATCCTGTGTAGAGCACTGCTTTTGAAGGTTTGACTGAATTGTACAATTGTGTTTATTTCCTACTGTCATTTACAATGGCTACTGTTGTTAATTTAAATGTTGTTTAATAAATATTTTATACAAATAATATGTTGTATTTGGTATTGAGAAAGGGTCCATTAGTGCGTAATATGCACTGAGTGAAAGTTACATTAATACGCCATTAGATGGCGGCAAACTTTACGAGTGAGTGTTTATCATGCTCACATCTGCGTACAAATAATACTCACCGACACTACAGTGAAAGCTGTGTTGACGACTCCAGCTCCGATAGTGGCATAAACCGGCTGCTTCACACCTGCTTTCTCAAAGATCTTTGTAGAGTAGTAGAATACCTACACAACAACGTTAACACAAATTAGATCTGATTTTCGATAAAGATTAGGTTGTCTTCATTTAACTAGTAAGCGTGTGCGCACAGGTACTCACAGCATTGATTCCAGACAGCTGCTGGGACAGCTGCAGCATGATGGCTACAGCGATGGGCTGTCGGTAGAGCGGAGAGCGGAACAGTTCAGGAATGGTGACTTTCTTCTCTCTCATCATCTGTCTGCTCTCTTCCTTCATCTCCTGCATGTCTGCGGCCACATCTGTCGTCCCGCGCAGCTTTTTAAGCACTAAATGCACATAAAAACATTTGTTTACACTAATGAAAGCACTCTGCTGTATCATATGTTTGATACATGTGGATGTTTAGGTCCGGTGGGTCCATGCTTACCTGATTTGGCTTTGTTTTCCTCATTGCGGATGATGAGGAGAAATCGAGGGCTCTCGGGGCAGAAGGGCAGTAAACAGCACTGCAGCAGGGCGGGGATGAAGGTAAAGCCCAGGAGGAACGGCCACGTGGTTTCGTTACCCATAATAACGTCCATGCCAAAGATCTACAACACACAAAACAGAATATAAATATAAACGGTAGAAATGTCCATGTCAGATTTATTAAGATGTCCAAAATGTGTACCTGTGCCATGAGGATGCCAATAACGATGCCCAGCTGATGAAGGGTGCCAAGGGCTCCTCTTAGGGCTGTGGGAGCCACCTCACCCACATACATGGGTACAAAGCCTGTGGATAGACCAGAGTAAAGGCCCACCACGAACCGTCCAGTAATAAGCATCTCCCAGGACGCACCCATCTTAGAGAAGCCCATGAGTGCTGCAGCGATGAAAGCCAGGACATTAGCCATGAGCATGGAGTTTCTCCTGAAATTAGACAAACATTTAATCATCCAATAACTATCAGAAACCAGGACTGAATAGTTCAGGCTTTAAACAAGGCCTTAAATAATGTAAGTGTCGTAATTAATGTTAAAACAATATTAATACTGTAGGTACAGCAGTACTTCACCTTCCAAAACGGTTGACAAACAGCCCGACGGAGAAGGATCCAACAATGCCGCCCACGGAGAAGATGGCCACAGACAGAGACCACAGAGTAGTCATGGTTGTTTTAGGGATGAGCTCCCCATATCGATCATTCCATGTCTTATTGTAGAAGGCCTCAATGATCTAAAACACAAATACAGACAATCATCATTAAAACTGCAATTTACAGAAATTTTTCATACAAAGCCTGACAGTACCCTTTACATTTTATTATAATAATTCACCAGTTTATTTCTAAGAATAAAAACATCAAAATTAAAATTATAAGTTTAATCACATTATCAATAATGCTTTAAATATTTTTAAATTTGTGTGACACTAATACTTCAACATTATCTAATATCACAAATTAGCTCTGTGTGCTTGCGATTTATGTTCTAATGAGCAATTCTGTCCAGTAGGTGGCTCACTGCCTTGCTCAGTATTAGGTAACATGATTTTGTGATGGAAACCAAGACCCACAGAGGGAGTCAAGTTTCTATGGTATCTCTGGATCACGTGTTTGTTGATAAACAAACACAGACTGTCTGTGACTAACCCTTATAAAGCACCTGTGGCTTTTAGAGGAATGTCACCCAATGACATGCAAGCTACATATTAAAGGAAGAAAAAAGTTTGTTCTGAATGATCTGTTGGTGCATTAAGGTCAAAAAGTCCAACCACTTCCTGTCTCTCATCTCTCGCCGTCAGCTGTCTGACACTTTAAGCATCTAACAAGCCTATTTTTATGTAATAATGTAATCTTTTTTGCATCTGAGGTGCTAAATTGCTTATAAAATAACTCCTCATAAGACAATATCCTTTAGAAACTTTGTGTAGTAAAAGTAAAAGATGGCCACAGCTGTCCGCAGTCCCCATCCGCTGTCATTGTATGAAAAAAAAAAAAAACAGTGGGTTTGGAAAGACATGAGGGTGAGGAAATGACAATTTTTATTTAATCAGGTTGACTACTCCTCCTTTAATGGTTTATTATCTGAATAAAATTCCACCTATACCTGTCACAAATAATACAGTCCATTCATAGAGGAGTTTCAGGCTAGATGCATTTATAACAATATAGTTTTAGTGATTTGTGCAGTCTCAGTTATGGAAGGTCTGCAGACAAGGAGCCCTTGAGGTAATCTTATCGAAGCGATTATTTATAGAGAGGGTCTGCGTCAGACCCACACCCACACATGTTAGTCCTATTATGCCCTCACCACCACAGGCCTATCTCACACACTAAAACTATTGTTACAACCGACAGCAACACAAACAGTGAAAGCAAACACACTATTCATTACCAGAGGCCAGTGTGTACAGAGTCTATTGGCATTTCAGTAGTTATGGATGCACCTATGATAAAATTCTGGCCGATAACAACAGGCAGATAAATGGCCAATGTTAAAATTGTATTCTATTTTGTCTAAATTCATAAAAATCTAAATACTATAAAGTCAAATTTAATGCTAAAATTAAATGCTACAATTGAATTTAAGCATCACAACGTTACAATGAATACTATTATGAATTACATCTCCTCTGGGAGAAGGTACAGGATTCCACGCTGCAAACTGAACCGCTTTAAAAATTTGTTTGTGCCGGTATCTCTCAAGTTAATAAACCTGGAATAGTGACACTTATTGTATTGGTTGTATATTTATTGTATGTATTGTGTGTATATATTTTTTTAGGTGTACCAGGTGATGTTGGAATGTTTTGAGTCTACTCCAAATTTCCCTACTAGGGACTATAAAGTATATTTCAATATTTCCATTTTGACCCTTGCTAAAGATTAGGTTTTTCAGTGTTATTAAATTATTAGCGTTTTTAAAGATAAACATTAAGTGAGCTTAAGACGGCAATCTAAATGTAAAAAGCTTGTTTTCTCCACAGAATATAAAAAAAGGATAATTGGATAACTTTTTATCTCACAATTCTGGGTTTTTTTCTCGCAATTGCGAGTTTACATTACTCAGAATTGCATGATATAAAGTCGCAATTGTGTTATATCTCACAATTCTGACTTCTTTTTTTTTTTTTAGAAAGAAGAGAAAATAAGTATGCATAATTAAATATTTATCAGCTGACACGTATGCTAAAAAATGCTAATACTGGCTGAAAACCAATATGGTAGGGCTGGGCGATATGGCTTAAAAAAAATCTCCGATTTTTTCACACCAAACCCGATTTTCGATTTTAATCGATTTTTTTTCTACTTAAAAACAAACTACAACCGACAAAGAAATTGCTCAAAACAAATGTGCTCTTTATTTTGTTCAGATTTTCGCTTATGCAGTTTAATCTAAATTTCCCCTTTGTGCATAAGTGTATCAGGAAACAAGCCTCAAAACATGCTTGTAAATGAGATGGCAGGCACTGCCATTGTAAACAGTGAAAATGTAGCTTATCAGTTTTCTATTACTTTCAAACTTACAGTGACACAATGCACCTTTAAAATAAATTAAAATATAAATAAAAAAATAAAATTGTGTGTCCCTCTTTGATAAAACACTTTTGGTTAAATAAATGTAACAAAAATGACAAAATTAGATCTATTACAAAAATACATACTTGTCACAGTGGTATTCATAAAGTGCAAACAAAACTTTAAACAGTTTTCCTGAATCCCTGAAATTGTAAACAAAATGAAACATCTGCATCCATTACTTTAGTTTCAACATTCTTCTTTTATGCACTTTTAGCCAGGAAGACAAGCCTGTCTACTACCTCTGGCTTGAGGCATGCCCGGTTACATGTAACAATGCTCTTTCTTGCCATAGGGGTTACAATTCAAAAATCTTTCTAAGATTGTAGTTTGTTTTTTTGCGGGTGTGTGTGAACTGCGGTCTTGTTCTCTTCGTTGAGAGGCACACACCTCCCACTTGGCTGCATGCCTCTGTTTAAGATGCTGGAATAAATTTGTTGTGCTGCTACCTTTGGTAGCAACGGCTTTTAAACACACTTTGCGATGTGGCGTTATTTGTTCTGTGTCTGACACTAAAAAAGCAAACCAATTCCAAACAACGGATGAAACGGTGCCTTTCTTTGGAACGAACTCTGAAAATTCAGCTTTGCAGCCCAGGAAAAAAAATAACATTTGAAAATAATTTAAAATAGAAAATAGTTCTTTTAAATTGTAATAATATTTCATAATATAGCTGTTTTTAATGTGTTTTTGATCAAATCAATGCATGCTTGGTGAGCATGAGAAACAATCTTTAAAAAACTTTAAATCTTACCGATCCCAAACTTTTGAAAGGTAGTTGGAAACAAATCAAATTCTGCTCTGGTTTCTCTAGACAGGAAGGGGAGTGAGTATAGTGGAGTGAAAATATAGAATCTCTACACTGCATATAGTGTCTAAAAGCCAGAAAAGCTCCATTCACATAAGCAAAGCCTGGCCCCTAATTCAACATGCATGTCTGAACAAGCTGTGCTATGTGTGAGATGACCTTCACCCTGTACCAGAACAGAGAATATATTTAATATATACATCTGACCTGCAGTTAGTTACTTATCATTTAACAAATGCAAATTGACTTATAATATGTAGATAAAAGGCAAAATGTCCCTTCAGAGCTATGTAGAGTAACTCCAGGTTGAACAGGCAGTATTTGGGTGACATTGGTTCGAGTGTGTACGTGTGTGTGTCTACTGACGGACAGGGATTTGGAGACAGCTGCAGCAGTACATAGTAAATACGTGAGGGGGCAGCATTCCGATAAAGTCAAAGTCCAAGGACACACCTGGGATGTTGGGGTGAACAGTAAGGAATTTGTCACTCAGTCTTTGTGTATGTGTGAGTATGTGCTCGCCACTCACATTTTGCGGGGCATTGATTACACCAGTGTTGTAGCCGAACTGAAGAGAGCCAATCACAGCCGTCCCTACAGCCAGCATCAGCGGCCAGGTCAGTTGCTGTTGAGGGAAGAATAAAAAAAAAAAGAGTGAGTCATTTTTGCTACACAATGAATTGTTTTGAAACACATCTCATTGTCCAATAGAGCTCTGTTACCAGATGGTTGGCCAGACCTGACTATATTAAACAGAACTATTCTCAGAGGTGTGGTAACCTATTGTTTGACATTCTGATAATTGTCATGGTAGTTATAGAACTTGCGTTAATTCTGTCCTTCCTCAAAAGTCAAAGACCACAGCTTCACATTTAGCTAATATTTTGTTAAAAAAGAAGAGCAACCCAAACATATTTATATTTCATCTCCAGTTTTCAGTATTCCCATAAGAACGCTATTGTTCAAATATCCAGCATCACCCCCCCTTCCTGGTGGGGCATTAAAGATTGGTGTTGTGCAAAATGACAAGCATTTCCTTCTCTTTCAATACAATGGAAAGTATTTACTCATACGGATGACTTCCTGAAAGGTTTTGTTTATTTTTCTGCAGGTTTGCGAGATATATTTCAATACCTCTCAGGGAAGTGAGCACTTTCCTCATTCCAAAGAAAAAAAAGCTGAAGTATATTTGTTTTCAGACTGTCTGGTTTGAAAATGACTTTACAAAATGTGATGAAATCTGTCTGCAAAACATGAAGCCTTGAAGGTGAAAAGGGAACTGAAAACTCATTCATTTAGTAAATTGTGTTAATATTGCAGTAATGCAATGTTACATAATCAGTCCTGAATCATATTATATAAAATTTTATCAATTCTAAATAAATTGTATAAATAATAAAAGTTAAATAAGAATAAGAAAAATAAGAATTTCACATAATTTAATTGAATCAAACATTTTATGCACCATACAAGTTATTGCTAAACTTAATTATTACAAAACTTAATGTTTAAGATATTATTATTTAGGATTAACGGTCACAAAAATAAATGTCACAATGCAAAATGTCTTCAGGTACAAAAAATAGCCTTTACTTTCTTATAAAAATAAAATTACCTAGCATTTTTCTGGTGTTTTTGGAGGCCAAATGTTCACTAAAGTCTTCATGAGATTCTTACTGTATTTGTATTCAACATTATCTACCCAAGTTTGGGTTAAACGACATCAGAGTGAGGCTGTGCCTCTTGACCTGAAAGAAACCATTCATCTAGTGGCTGAACCTGATCTTGTGAAAGATTATGATGCAAGTCTACTGGACGACTTAGGGAAGATTTCTAGAGGTTTAATCAGCACCTATAAAGAAAGAGTCTGTGTAAACCCTCTTCTCCAGTGAAGGCAGCATCATCATTGTTTGGGTTCCTGTTATTTCAGAACTCACTGGATTGGATTATTATTTACACAGAGACGATCTGGGATGGACATTTTCTTTCACATGGTTACCCATCCACAAGACAGGCAGAAAACCGGTTTAGCTTAGCTGAAGCTCATTGTTTAGTTCACTGTTTAAAGAGCCACTTGACGCATATGTCAAGCCTTTGACAGCTTCACAAATATGAATATCTGATGACGAACTTAAGTCCAAATAGTGCCATTGCATCACTGTCTGGTACATTCATAAATCATACAGAACAGCAAGCACTCGTTAAAATAAAGTTTACTCAAAACTCGTCAGGGACAGCTTATTCCAGCTTATTTCTATGCTTATTCCTTTTGGGGAATCCACACACAAAAGAATTAAGAGTTGTCTTAATTCTGAAAAAGGTCTTGTTGATTCACTCTGTAAGCTAAGTCTAAAAAGTAGCTTTAAATGTCAAGCTGTTTTGAATTTAGCATGCTCGCTGAAACTGTAAACAGATCTCCGTTCTGAACATTTTTCAGAGATTGCATTCCTCTTATAAACAAACAGTCAGCGACGAGAAAGATACCAGTTTTGGATATGTGCACTCCTTTCATTTGCACACACATGCGTACACTCTTCTGCGCAAGAGCTTAAAAGGGGCGGGAAGTAGACACACCTTCGCTTCATGTTGGTGTAGAAGCTGCAGTTCATTGAGTTCAAGACTATGTTGTTTAAACAGCCCTGAAACAGGAAGCCAAATACACAACACACAAACACAAAAACCTCTAGGAGGCGCTTAAATATTCATTCGGTAGTTTAAAACCTAATATTGTGCAGTCAAACTGGCACACAAAAACAAAGATGAAAAGGCAATAAACCGAAGCCTTGGCTCAGCTGACTTCCCGAAAAAGTTAACTACATCCTTCCTGCTGCTGGAACATTAATGATGATAACAAACATAGCTCAGAACAGACACTGCAGTGGGCTTGTATCTCTTTAAGAAATTTGAACCTTCTTAATATGGAAGATTTGACTCAAGTCTTACTCGAGGGGAGGGTGTAGGTTTTGCTATGAAACATTCCTCTTCAGATTCCTGCCTTTAACCTATATTACCACACAGACATGCCTAGTTACACACACTGCATACCCGTAACTACATTAACACAGATCAAACAGATATATAATGTTGGTCTGGCCCTCTCCATGAAATTTCATGTGTGTATGTGTGTGTGTGTGTGTGTGTGTGTGTGTGTGTGTGTGTGTGTGTGTTGGGGTTCTGACAATTTCTTAATGGTTACATATAATTTTTTCTGTTTGTCATTCTGAATCTACGCTGCTCACACCATAAACAGTCACGCCCTTCTGCTGATATCACACACTGACAGTTGACTTGGACACATATTTTGGCTCAGTGCTCATTTCATTGTGTCAGCGTACTAGTTTACATATAGGATTACTTTTTTTTTTAGCTGTTTGAATAATAAGAATAAAAAGGACTTTTCTAAATGTCATCATTACATCCACGGTAGAGGCAAAACAACCTGATGACTTCATGTAAAAAAGAAAAAAAAAAAGAAAAGAAAATGCAAACACAAACGCCCCAGTAATACAGGCAAGTGGAGGCCAGCTCTGTTGAAGCAACCAAACTAGCATGCAAATAAACCTCACTATTCATGGCAAAGCTCAGAGGCTTTTTTCTTCTTCTCGATTTTGGGGCCCTCAAAGTTACGTAACAAACTTGAGCTGATTTTTACATTGCTTAAGACACTGAAAGCCTTAGATTCTGGACTATGACTTAATTTTATGGGGAAAAAATATTTATTTTATAAGAAAATACTTATTCAATAATTTTTCTAAACATAGCTTTCATAACAGGGATGACTGGTTTCCCTCATAAGAACACAATTTGAAATCTGTCATCTTCTGTTCATCGTTCATCAAATTATTTTTTTCTGGTAAATATTATGTCGACTCAATGTGTTTAAATTTAAAAATTGATTTGTATGGCCATTTGTGTGTGTGTGTGTGTGTGAGAGATACAGTAAGAGAGGGGGAGAGAGAGAGAGAGAAGCAACAGAAATAGGATGGAACTTCCTTATTTTTGTATGCATGTATATTAAAACTTTTAATTAAAAAAACTTTAAAAAAACACAACAAAATCCTATTCCCACCCATTCCCAGATGTGTGTCTAGATGCATGTCTGTATCGTCAGTCACTCAGGGCCAATACACATCATAAACTAGAAGCAATAACAATTAAAGTAAAGATTATCACCTTAACAACAGCAATGCTACTGAAAGTTTACTTACATTACAGCCTCAGTAACTTTAATACAAACCAATGGTGTGAGGATCCGCATCATTAGTTAAACAAACCAAAAAGTTATCTTGAAGCACTTTTTGCTCAGTGGTGATCAAATCTAAAGGTGCAAGGTAGCACTTTTTGTTTTAGTGATGACACGGTACTACATGTACTTACTATAAGAACAGTAAATTCTTATGTGATTAAGTACAATGTAACTACAGTACCTTAAAATAAAAGTAACCAAAAAATCATAAAAAGAGTAATGTGACATACTGAAATACTGTCTTATCAGGAAGAGAACTCAATGACGTACATACTCAGAAAACTGCAGTGAGAATGATTTTGAACAAACCCGTTCTTAGAAAGTACAATAAACAGGGCACAACATGACATTTTGCCAGAAATGCATTTTTAACCAGTGAGAATATTACTTATTTGATTCCACTTGCCAGTTCAATGAACATCAAAAATTTGTAAATGAAACTAAAATGCTTTATTTGTTCTTCCAATTTCAGTTCGCAAGAAACAAGCTCAATACCATGATTCCTGTCACAACTTCAAGGAAGCTACTTATTTACATCAGTTTAATCATATAATCTTGAGCTGGACTAATCATTGCCTGTGATTGTACTTGCTGACTTTTCAATCAATTTATTCCTTTATTTATTTAATGGTTAATTAATGTTAGGCCCTAATTTGAAGCCTTGATATGTTGTTTAACACACTCTATGTCAACAGGCCGACACGTTTTACATTTAAAAGGATTAAGACACTTAAAGCCACGCTAAAAAAAATATGAATATCATTGCACCAGATAACAAAATATCAAACTAAGTGCCATTTATTTTAAAGAATAAAAGCATAAATATACTGTTCAAAATAAAAGTAAACTTTCTGGTTGCCAAACTTGTTAACTAAAGGGGAACTTGCTTATCGCTAAAATCACTAGCTGGTTAAAAGTAATTGCAAAAATGTTTCAAAGAAAGGTTAGATCTGAGAGATGCAGCATTTCTTTGACATTCTGTTATCTAATGCAATTACATTAAGACATTTTAATTGAATTAAGTGTCTAAATACTTTTTGGAGCCAATGAATGATGAATACAGGCCTGCAACATGAGGAAGAGAAGCTGTCTGGTTCATACTCAAGGAGAAGAGTTTACTCTGCAACAAAGACAAAGATCTCTTTCTGCCTCTTTCACTCGCTCTCTCGGAGCGTGATGCTCTGACTGGCACGTCCTCCTTTTCAAGCAGCATCTATCTGCCAGTTTCTAGTTCTGTAAAGTCTGGGAGACACTCCACTAACGGTTTAAGCCACTCACAACACTAAATTGTTTTTAACACGCTACAAAAACGATCCTTCTTTACTGGAACACGGCTCTGCTAGGATTTATTACTGCTGTATTACAAACAATATTATGTAACCTACAGTAAATGATCTCAAGCAAAAACTCTGCCCTCCCTTTCAAACGCCTAGCATTAACAATTACAGCTCAGCACCGATTCGCCCCTCGACTTTTCATGGAAATAAATTACCTCAATGGGACTTGGAAATCTATCGTTCCATAATCCCTTAGAAATCCCTTTATTAGTGCCCATTAGGCTGAAATGACAGTAACAGGGTAGTACATACGCGGGACGCAGTCATGCAGGGTGTAAAAGAAAAAGGCAGCCTGACTTGAGAAAGCAAAATAGAATTAAGTCCCCTGACAGTTTGCTTTAGGTTTAATCCTTAATCAAATTCCCCAAATGTCTCTTTGAAAAATCAAGATTTTCACTAATAGCTTGTTAGTTCCACTTGATGAAGTACAGGTCAACTGTACACCTGCCCCCAATTACCTGATTTTGCGGCCATCCTGGTGCTCAGCTGTAATTTTTTCAACAGTTTGAACTGATTAGACAAAATTTAAAAAAAAATAAAATAAAAAATGCAGCCTTCATAGCTAGTATACAATGGTAAGAAGACATTAAGACATTTCTCAAATGAATATCTAACTCAAACCTTTATCTGATTTGTTTTATCCTTAGCAACTAATAATAATCCCACAATTTTATGCTTGTGGTTTGGCTGTTGCTGGAAGGAACAGTTAAAAGAACCAAATTAATTAATAACTCTCAGTTTTTCATTTTATTTTTCCATCTCTACCAGGAAATACAACAATAAATATTTGCTTGGTTATGCCTAAAGCTCAATAGAATTCATTGTAGATCATTAGACATGATATAATGGTTCTTTGGAAGTCTGTATTAAACCATTTTTCTTAGGAGATACCTTCATAAAAAAACAAAAATGCTCACTAACTGGTTAGATTCTTTCGGTTTTAAGCACAATCAAGGTATTTGGAAAAAGATTAGGAGAAAAGAAAGAAAGTGAGAAAGACAAAAAATAATGACTCCTACGCAAATACTAAAACCTGACAGGTGAGTGACAGGTGTGGCACTGCTGTCTATTCATACATTACATGCTGATAAATGTACTGAGCATGTTTTATGGTCAGGAATAAAACCTAAGTCCTGTTTACTTTACACCTGGTATGTTAGGTATGTCTTGGTTTGTTAGGATCACAAGTGGATGATGCTAAATGGTGTAAATGAGGTCTAAAACGTTTTGAGCTTGTCCACTTTCGACCGCTTCCAGAGGTAGTCAAAAACGCAGTAAACTGGATTGCTTTCGTAGTGCAAACGCTCATGTGGTTGAATGCGTTTGGACAGCCACAAAAGACCGTCTAACTAACCGTCTACTCACACACATGTTTAATATCAGAAGCTGGTTTGGTATGAAAAACCCAAGCACGAGGGTTTACTTAACAACCAACAATGAGTGTGCACATTTCTCTGGAATTATAGAGGCACACGACTGTGCACAATGAATCAAGAGTGCTGTAGAACACAGCCAAAACACTAGGCAGTGCGCTGGGAACGGGTCAAGAACACGACCTCTATCTGGCAGGGTTATGTCGAGTGTTCCCTAGCTAGAAGCCAGCTGCGGCTCTCCCCTCTCTAGGGACAGCTCCATCGTTCCCAGCACGTCAACCAAAAACTAGATTAAATGCAGCAAAACCATAATACACAGCTGTATTTAATATTAGACATACAGTAGTTGCTAAAAGTGATGTCCGGCCTAGGAAAACTCTTCACCCTTTCTTTCAATATTAAAAATTTGATAACAATATCGCAATCATATTACATAGTTTTGTTTGGAGTTGATTATTTTATTTGTTTTAATTGTGTGTGTGTGTTTATTCAAATTGTGCAGATATAATTTTTGGCCAGGATGTCATACAAAGAAATTGTGAACACATGCAAAAACAAGAGAGAACCAATGAAATATTAATAACCGACTATGCTGTATTCAATGTATGCTTTTTCCTTTTTTGTTTTTTATGCATTTTTTGGGATATTAAAATAAAACCTGTAACTGTAGTTTGCCTTTTTTGCCCAATAATTTTGTCAGAAAAATACCTTAAAATATATAAAACATTTTCCTCATATTTTGATCATTTATCTTGTAATGTCATAAACAAATATATATATCCCCTGCAGACATCAAATCTTACATCAACCACACTACTCCCAGTATAAAGCCACTTGATTTCACTTAAGCATTCATCTTAAGCTCTAAAAAAAAAAAAAAAAATCCTGATTGCTGCTTTTATGGTCTGCTTCTCTCTATTGTGATAAAAAAGAAAATCAACCAATAAGATCTTGTGAAGTTCTTAATTTCAGGAAATCTGAAAGCCACTTGATCTATCATGAGTGATCATCATGCATCTGTGGTTAGGTTAGCCATGTACAACAGCCTACTAGTCACGTACAAGTCTCTAGCTAAGTATTAGTCACTAGTTTGAATAGTGCCAAAAATAAATTAAATGAATACAAATATAAAACTTAGAGATGGAGTTTCCAATTAAAACATACTGATGATTTTTAATGGTATTTTAAGGTAAATTCAGTCAATAAGATGCAGTCATATGTACTTATTTTTTTCACTAATATTCACAATAACCACTTTTATCTTCTATATTTATAGATTTACAAGGTTATGTTTCATATATATATATATATATATATATATATATATATATATATATATATATATATATATATGTGTGTGTGTGTGTGTGTGTGTGTGTGTGTGTATATATATAACACTTTCATAATTACAATCATTATAAAAAAAAATTTTTCTTTTCATACAATAAATGAATACTGTATTGTATATTTCTTTTCTTGTTATTATTTGTTCTGTGTAATAATGCTTTGTCAATATTGTATTTTAAATTGGAAAAGAAAAGAAAAGAAAAGAAAAGAAAAGAAAAGAAAAGAAAAGAAAAGAAAAGAAAAGAAAAGAGCAAAGCAAAGCTGGGCACCGATTGATTAAAGTGGGCACGTACACCACGATTCTCTGGCTTTGTCTGAAAACCTAGTGTGCTACCTACAAAGACAGCATTTTTGGGCATCACAGGCGCCATCAATGATAAAGACGCTGTCTACACAAGCAACTTACTGTGCTGTAAAGTCATGGCCAGCGAACGCGCCAATGATATCCAAATATTTTGTCTATGTAGAAAGCATACTCGGGTTTTTGTATTGGTACACAGCCTCGCTTTAAACAAACGAGTTCCCGGCATTGACTGACTACAGTCAACACCTACCAGTTTTTAGGAAACTGTAACACACTGATGTTAGGTCATCACAGCTCGGCCACCCATGTGACATCTCTCAACATGTGGTTCTGGTTTATTTTGGTTTTTGTCACTAAACTAGTTTGTCAACTTTTTAGAGCTCGAGATGAAGGCTCGGGAGGCTATGTGGCTAATAACATTCAGAAAACTATTTAGCCTAACCAGGCATACAGAAATACCAATACAGACCAATAACATTTTCCACATACTGTTAAGTTAATTTTTATCACTTATTCTTGATTATTTTTGTAATTTGACTGGGAAAATTAGTTTTTAGTTACCTTTTCGCCCTCCATCACGTCTTGTCAAATGTCCGATGACGTTTCGACGCACGTTAACTCAGCTTAAACTTCGCCTCTTTTCCCTCGGTTTTCCTCAGAAGTCGATTTGTAAGTTAAATAAAGTGAATAAAAAGTATAAATAAATAAATAAATAAATACAGCTTCTACAAGTATGATGTAACTTCAGATGGAGACCGAGTAAATGCCTTCAGATGCCTCTCACGAACTTCTTGCTTAATTCTGACAAATTCCTCTTATCTAAATAAGTTTGTTTCTTCTCTTTTTTTCTTATCTGGTCTATTTCTTCACAAGTTATCGGCTCGACCCGGTGAGTGTGAGATGCTGTACGGGTTCGCCGGGTTAATATGTATGACGCAACAATGTCGGGAGTGAGGTGGGCAGGACCAGGGCTGGACTGGGAATGTGCTCTCTGATTGGCTAATCCGAATGACGATATATAGAGTATAATGAAAGCGCAAAGAGCGTGCAAAACCTCACATCACATGAATCAATCTGAAAGACTGAGTCAAAGTATTATTTGATAATCCACTTCTGTGTAGACGGTGATGCATTAGCATGTGTTTGGAGAAATGTAGTCAAATGCTTCTGCTAAAATAATATTTAATGTTTTGTACTATTTCTACAAACAAGTATCACATTTTCAAAACTCTTAACACAAACTCCATCAATATTCATTTAAGCACAGTTTCAAAAGATGCTTTCATTATGGTTGTGTTTCTTTTCTTAATAACAAAATAATTATGTGGCATAATAAGAATATTTCACAAATACACAATAAAATAAACATTCTTGAAAAGTTTATTTGTGAGAGGTGCATAGAAATATACTGAGAAGTGCAATATAGTGAATTTCTGATCCTTAAAAAAAAAATTCATTTTTTTTTCCCCAAAAAAAAAAAAAAAGTTTTTCAAGGGGTGTTTAAGGAAGTGTGTAAGGAGAAAACAATCTTTCTAAAGACTGTTTGCATGATCAAAATAGAAAAGAAACCTTTCATGTCTTATTCCTTTGAAATCTAATGAAAACAATAGTAAGTATCTGGCGACAGAAAAGTCTGGGTATCAGAGAGCAAAAAGACACTCGTGAAATGCTATTATTACTTTTTTAATAGTTTAACCCTTTAAGAAATAAAGTGTAGTTCACTTTCAAATTAAAATTTCCTGATAATTTACTCACCCCCATGTCATCCAAGATGCCCATGTCCTTCTCTCTTCAGTCGAAAAGAAATTAGGGTTTTTGATGAAAACATTCCAGGATTTTTCTCCATATAGTGGACTTCAATGGCCTCCAAACGGTTGAAGGTGAAAATTAGTTTCAGTGCCGCTTCAAAGCATTCTACACGATCCCAGACGAGGAATAAGGGTCTTATCTAGAGAAACCATCACTCAAAAATAAATAAATAATAAATAATAAAATTTTATACATTTTAACCATAAATGCTCATCTTGAACTAGCTCTCTTCTTCTTCTCTACTAGAATTCCGGCAGTGTAGACACTGCTAAGTGTATTACTGCCCTCTACAGGTTAAAGTTTGAACTAATTGTTATTATTCTTGCACTAGCATATTGTAAATGACAATTTAGTTAAAATTTTGACCTGTGGAGGGCAGTAATAAACTTAGCAGTGTCTACACTGCTGGAATTCAAATAGAAAAGAAGAGAGCTAGTTCAAGATGAACATTTATGGATAAAATAAAAAAAAAAAAGAAAAGAAAATGAGTGATGGTTTCTCTAGATAAGACCCATATTCCTCATCTGGGATCGTGTAGAACGCTTTGAAGCTGCAATGAAACTGTAATTTTGACCTTCAACCATTTAGAGGCCATTGAAGTATATGGAGAAAAATCCTGGAATGTTTTCATCAAAAACCTTAATTTCTTTTTGACTGAAGTATAAAAACATGAACATCTTGGATGATATGGGGGTGAGTAAATTTTCATTTGAAAGTGAACTAATCCTTTAAAGGGTTAGTTCACCCAAAAATGAAAATTCTGTCATTTATTACTCACCCGTCATGTCGTTCCAAACCTGTAATGCTTTCATTCATCTTCAGAACACAAATGAAGATCTTTTGATGACAGAATGCTGTCAGATTTCCTTTTCTGGTCTCCTTATGAAGTTTCTGAAGCATCAAAATAGTAGTTACAAATGCAGTCAATGGAAGGAAATCTGACAGCATTTTGTCATCAAAAAGATCTTCATTTGTGTTCTGAAGATGAACGAAAGTCTTTTGGGTTTGGAACGACATGAGGATGAGTAATTAATGACAGAATTTTCATTCTGGAATGAACTAACCCTTTAACTCTTATTCAAACTTACTTAATTTGTTTACATATTAGATTCTAAAAAGAGGTTAGTAAATAAAACTAATCACCAGATCCACTCCACTATCATAAGTTAAAGACATTGGGAGACAAACAAATATGGACCTGTTTTTCCTGAGTTGGACACAATCATTTAAAACCACTATATTTAAAACACAGAATCACTTATGCAAAGACATCATATCGTGCCAAGATACGGAAACGGGTGCCTAGGTAACCGTGCTGCATGAGTTACCTCAAACTGCATGTACCAATGCCCATTCAGGACCCTTTATACTACATGAGTGATTCAGCCACCAGATTTACAAGAATTTGGAGAGAAGCTCAAAGAGCGATTGTGTCTCACTCCTACAGACAATTCCGTTTGGATCGTGGGAAAACAAGAGATGAGAGGGGGGTAATACGTAACGATTCATTACAACACAGAGGTTTTGTTTGAGTTGTTGGGGAAGTATCTGCTTATCGCACAAGCAAAATAATCAACCTACAAGAGCAGGAAACAACGTTGCATTGGCACAATAATCAAAACTACACACAAATAAGAAAAACTGACATAAGTTAAAAGTGTGCACCTTTTGTCTCATTGTTAAATTTGTTTGATATTCTAAGGAAAACAAAAACAGACATTTCTGAACAATCAATCATAGATGTTCTAAACCTGGAAGACAGAAAAGAAAATAATAAAATAAGCATGACAGTTCCAGGATGTTCGTCACCTCAAGCCTTCATAAGAGTGAATCATACACTGAACCAATACAATACAGGAAGATGCAAAGTCCAAATGAGAATATACAACTGTATATAAGATTCTGTACACTGTTGTATAATATATAATAACCAGGTTATTCAGCGGGATGAACCCCTTGTCTTTTATGTAAAAAGAAATATGTTAAAGATATTTATTAGAATTCATTAGAAATAATGCAGTTTGAATAACATGACGACACTTTGGCTGTGTGAAGAATACTGAAAATATAAAAATGTTATATAAATATTATATAAATTTTATTTTATATAATTGTATTTGTTTTTCTTCTTAAATCTGTTCCTGCTTGATATTCCCTTAGTAGGCAGCATTCAGTAGTGTGTTGGCCTCATTCATTCAGCCTAATCAGTCTGTCAAAGGTAAAACAAGCAGTCATACACACTCTTGGCAGGTTTTGTGGACTCCTGCACGTAAGGGTCTAACTAATGTTCACTTTTGTTCCGCTAATCTGCTTATCCGGCTATCCACTCGTTCCATAGTGCGTATCAACCGCACCAACCAGCAAGCATGTGCTTTACTTCATTCACTACGAGGAACTCAAGGTTTAGAGTGAGCAGTGAATTACTGGGAATTTTAATACTATATGTTTACCTTCATCAGTAAATAATAGTATTTAATTCTACGTCAACCTCACCTCACATTTCATTCCCCTTGTCAAACAACAGACACAGAAATCTGTTCTCAAAGACTGTTTTCAAAACACACAAGCTGCTCGTGAGGATGATATAACTTCATCTGTTAGATAATAAACATGACCTGTGGATCAGCTGACAACTAAATGTTTTGTTACAGATATGCAGGCCTGGAAAGAGAAAGCTCAGTATGGATGCACACACTTTTCTAGGCCATGTGTTTAATTTAAATAAGCTATCTCTTGTTAACTCATCCAAATTTGCAAAGGATACATTTGAAATAAAAGTTAAATGTTTTTACAGCGGACAAACCATTACCTTGGTAGGATCACAATGATGACTACAGTGTTAGGTTTTCAGTAAGTCGCAGGTGACAACTGAGTTTTATTGACTGACTTATGAAAACAATTCTGAATACGGAAACTGGACAATAGTACAGTATGTATCTAACAACACTGAGATACAACAGATAAATAATCACACCTTGCATCTAAGCGGGTGGTTTTCCTTCAACTGTGCTAGAACACGAGTATTGAGACTGCCTCAGTCTGGCCTAAGTTCAGGATGTTTTATTATAAATCAATGTCAAAAGGCCATATTCACTTATCCATGAGAGGACATTTAGTAATGTATGATAAAATTAGATGAATTAAGATGAAAAAGTGCACAGATCAGCCAAATTAATATTTATTCGATAGCTAATCTTTGTAGGAGTCATTACTTTTGAAAAAAGATTTAAAATTTTTATGCTGAATCTATATGAATGTCATCATGGCTATGCAAGAATTGCTATGCAGAAACTCAAATGTTAAAACAGGATGATCCATGTATAACTGTGTGAAAGGGTGCTCCTCGCCCGACCTTTTACCCCAGTCATTGTTAAGAAGCCCAGAAAAGCAATTAAGCAATCTGGTGTTACTAGCCGAGAAATGGTTCCGATAAGTGTTACAAACAAAGTGCTAAAATTGCACAGTCACTTTAAAATCAGAAAGGATTATATTATTTACTCATTCTCATGTCAACTTTTTAAAAAAACATTCTTATTGCCCATTTTTTTTTTAATACAATGAAAGACCATGGCTGTTAAGAATAAAAAAGTAGTTCATACTAGTTATGCACTGTATTCCATATCTTTAGAAACTACAAGATTTGTGTGGAAAAACAGGTTTTTAACTGAAAATCATTCACTCTATTGGGCTGTTAACTGGTAAACTTAAAACAGCGACTAAAATAAATCGTATTTATAGAACTTTTTTTTTTTCTGTGGTGTTTGGTTTAATGTTTAATGTCTAATATAGAAGGCTTTGATATTAGTTGGTATGAGATCAGAAAATATGTAGTAATGCCCATCCCTAAAGACAAGTTCTTTCAAGAATAATCATTACAGGTGGATTAAATGTATTCTCCAAGTTTAGCAAGTCTGGGAACTTTTACTCTCATTTTCAGTCACTTCTAGCAGTAGGATTACAAAAAAAAAAAAAAAAAAAAAAAAAAAAAAAAAAATCACTTCAGAGGTGAAGATGGATTTGATATGGGCATACAGTACACACATCCATTTTGATTTGAGAGGCAGCCTTATTTAGAACCAAAAAAAAAAGCATAGCTGAGGCCAAAAGGTCGCATAGCTGAATTAGCATAGCATCATGCCAGAAAATCTGGGCAGTCAAGGCAACAAACTGACCTTTCATCTATATACACTCTTAAAAATAAAGGTTGCAAAAGGGATGCCATAGAACCATTTTTGGCTCCCAAAGAACCTTTGAATAAACCATTTTTAAAACACCTTTTTTCTTATAGTGTAAAGAACATTTTAATAATCTACAGAACCCTTTTCCACTATAAACTATTTGTGGAATGTAAAGGTTGGATGTTAAAAGTTCTTCATCTTATTGATGCCAATAAAGAACCTTTATTTTTCAGTGTACCTGAGCTGTCCAAACGGATACCCAGTCAGCTGGTATCCTTGACCGCTATGCACAGAATAGTTGTACAGCCTGGTCACTATGCCTGTGTGTCATTTGAGTCATTGGGATTGAATCCAGCCACAGCCCTGGCCAGCTCATGCTTTGGCCTTGCATATGCACATTCTTACCCGTAATCTAAACTTCACTCTACCTATGACATTTTAGCACTGGGCAGTTGAGGCAAGGGCTTTCATAGCGGTGAAATCTGATACACTGGTTACAGAACTGACAAGCCTGCTACAATAGCACTGAAACGCCCAGTGCCCTCTCTGCCAGTTTCACACCGCTGAGTCACTGCCCCTATTTAGGCCAATTGGAGAAGGCACGGCATGTCTTATGAGTTTGTTAATAAGGCCACTGCAGGGCATTGTTTAATTTAACTCAGCATATTTATACAGACTTCAGCAATCAGTAACCTTTTTAAAAAGACAATGAAAGTACATCTAAAAACCTAACAAATGCTTATTTTTTTCTTTTTCTTTAACATTAAGGGCTAGATTTACTAATAGTTTGTGCAAGCGCAAATCCTCTTTTGGCATTTAAAACTACTGTTGGGATTTACTAAGGACATGCAGTGCAAAATTAGCGCTGAAAAGGTGTGGACTGAGTTGTGAGTGTTTTTGCAGCTGACCTTATTCCTTAAGACCTTAAGAGTTTTCCTTTCAGACACAAAATTTCAGTGACGAGAGTATTTAAATGAATCTCGCAACATGATTTACTGATGTTTGCGCTAGTCAATTTACTGGTATTTGCGGCCAAAAATGCATGTCTTAACCCATTTTGCGACATGGCTGCAATTGTTGCTGCTAGGAGGAGACACCACAGAGAACAGAGAGCACGTTTCTTTTATTTCCACTCATATTAATGTCTTTGGAATGCCAGAGAAAGACGTTATCCAAAAATATTGTTGGCCAAACCATGTTTTTTTTACTTTACTTATTATTTAGTTTCCTGCGAAAAGCATATGCGTAAAATCTGCATATATATATATATATATATATATATATATATATATATATATATATATATATATTTTATATATATATTTTATATATATATTTTATATATATATATATATATATATATATATATATATATATATATATATATATATATATATATATATATATATATATATATATATATATATATATATATATATATATATATATATATATATATATATATATATATATATATATATATATATATATATATATATATATATATATATATATATATATATATATATATATATATATATATATATATATATATATATATATATATATATATATATATATATATATAGGCCTCACATATATATAAATACATACATAAAATATATACGGGATTGTGAGATTTGGCCTACATGTACCAAGTTGCACTCTGCTTATTTGCGTCCCAACGCTAATTTGCCCCATTTAGTAAATCTGGCCCTAAATTAGATATTAGACTACAACAATTTGCATGCTATATATATATATGCATGCAATGTTTACCAAAAAGTGAAGTAGTAGCAATATTTTATCCTCTAAATGTACATATTAAACAATAACAATTCCTAATGTCTATTTATTTGTGTTGTAATAAACACATTTTCTAATTTATTTATTAGTTTTGTTCATACAGATGAATTTTGCATCATCATTCAACAGAGGGTTAATTGCAGACATCATCAGTCAAAGGAATTAGCATATTTTTGTAATATTTAAATTTTCACATAGTTCCCACCAATCTTTCTGTCAGTATTTTTTTAGTATCATTGAAATACTATTATATTTTTTATAAATGTTTCGAACCAGTTTTTATTTATTTTACTTTTTTAATTTTAATAGTAGTTTAAGTTCAGTAAATTTGTTTGACATTTTTAATAGTTTTTTTTTTTTAAATCTGTCTATATAGTTTTTATTAATTTTCATTTCAATTTTAGTTTTAGTTATTTTAGTACATCAAGTTAAACTTAATGAAAATGAGAAATGTAAACAAAATAAATTTAAGTTGTTTATATTTTATTTTATTTCAGTTAATGAAGATGTTTTTTTTTTATGGTATTAGTTTTAGTTAACTATAATAACTATAATGTTTTTAAGCTCCAAACAAATTGACATCAATCAATTTCATGCCACGAAAAGGTTATTTTTAAACGCATCATGCATACATAAAAAAACATGCATACATAAAGATTTTTTGTACTACAACAGTAGCTGAGCTACAGAATCTAATTTTCATACAGGGTCACAAAGGTCGATGTTACACCTCTAAGCCTATTGCGCTTGTTTTACAGGATGAATAGAGGATTTAGAAGTATGTACTTAAAATGTGCAAAGTGGTACATTACATAATCAGATAAGCCTGGTGGAATTTGGAGAAATCATTTTAACAAAGTGGTATTTGTGTCTAATTTTGTTCATTATTTTTTCCATTGAAAATTTACAAACTTGTGCAAACTTTAATAATGTTTAATATTAATTCATTGAGGCACACCCCTTCATATATGGTAGCAGTATCAAATAGAAAAAGTGTAAAATGTCAGTACTAATCACTATAGAGGTAGGTCCAAAAGATTTATCAAATCGATAGTATCTTTCACCAACTTATAAGTGAAAATAAACAAAACCTTAGTTTGTTACTTTAGCATGTTGTATAATATTGCCACAAAATTTCATTGTCACTGGATGGTATAATTCTAAAACATCAGTGTTACATTCTTAAACAGCAAAGTTCAATACGAAGAGTTTAAAAAAAATCAGAATATAAATCTGAAAGGGGATTTGTTACATGCTCGCATTGACAATTCCTGTTAACATTCGTTAAACCATAAAGGGAACCAGCATAAGACTCCTGAAATGGTTCTGCTGGATTTTTGCCATTATATTGTTAAGTACCTAATGCCAGCATGCCTCCATTTTCAACCAATCACAAACTGACTTCAAAATAAACACTTCAAAAATGTTTCATTTTGTAAACACACAATTGACAACAAATTCTATTTATTAGGTCAATATTGTGCAAATACTAAACAATGACGTAAAAGTGCTTTGCTCTGCATTCAAAGGCTTTTTACTGATTTATTGAAATCCTTCTCACACAGTTGGCAGCTCTTCTCTGAATTGAGTCAAAAAAGGTGGAGTACCTTTAGACGTGGTCGTACATAACTACCGGTCAACATAAAGTCTTATTCATGTCTGTTCTGAGTCACAAAATAGACTCAGGATTGCTTGATATCAAAAAAAAGTTGTCTGACTGCTTTCAAAGCATTTCCTTGATGAAATTAAAGACGTGCAAGATAACACTCGAGGCGGGCTTTAGCTAACAATGACTCACCTTCTATATAATCAGGGAATGACTGGCTGATGCAATATTAGCATGTCTATTTAGCATCTAATGATATGACCTCTGAACTTTAAGTTACTACATTCCCTATTTACTCATTCCACTTTGGTGTGATAATGTCATAGGACGACCAGTGTCAGCCAAATGATACGCCAATGATGCACAGCCTTTATCAGTCTGCTGGGAAGCAAAGTTTTCTTTACAAGTTACCTGTTTGCAGTAAGCACTTCCGAGGAAGAGTCAATGAAGTCTGCAAGGTTTATTTAATCAAATATTTGAAACACAGTCAAAGGAGTTATGCAAACAAGATATCCTCAAGCTATATATTCTGTTTTATTTTGTCCACAGGCTGAGAAATACAGTATATCAAAGATATTATAATTGCCACTTGGCAATTCATATTTTCCTTTCATTGAGAATGCTGTACAATTTTTGAAATGAGCTACCACTATCATTAATGTGCTACCAAATACAGTATTTTACTCCCGAAATGTCACAGAAAGCTGTGGCTGGTTGCCTTACGCTAATATTTAAGAATCTTTTTAGAATTAAAAAATTATTAAATTGTGTCTTTGAATGTATGCTTGTTAGCGCTGACATTATCTATATGCTAGCATATTAAAAGTTGCAAATGCACAAATACAGTATATGCATGTAAAATTTACAGTCATACAAATTTGTCTCCTTCAAAGTGAAATGATTTCTGTAAATCCAGTGGTCACCTGACTAGTGGTCGGTATGTGCAATTCCAAAACTTGAAGACTTTCTCAATGTATACTACAAACTAATAGTGTGTGGTAGGCATTTTTAAGAAGGAAAAAAAAGAAGATTTAGGGAGAATCTGTCTGATTTATATGTAATTATGCAATCAATAAAAAATAAATGTTTTTAGGGATGTCCAAGTTAACATTTTTCTCATTTCCATGGCTAAACTCTTTAGAGAGTTCTCATGATAAAAAAAAATAAAAATGTATCTCTATGGACAAAAGCAGTTGAAACATCCTTAAAAAGAAAGTCACACAAGTTGAGACAATATGAGGGTCAAAAAATAACATTAGAATATAAATTTTTGGTTGAACTATATCTTCAAATATGTTTAATGTAATAATAATAATAATAATAAATAAATAAAGCAATAAATAAAACCATTCCTAACTACACACCACAAGCTGACAGCTGTCATTGAAGACAGTCGGTAACACATGAGGATGTTTGGTTCGGGTCAGTGTAAACAGCAGCCTAGCAACAAAGTATTTGGAGGAACAACTCAATTGATACATGTCTGGAGCGAATAGGGCCTGAATTGTTCATGATAGTCCAGGGTGACTGGAAGAAAGAAGTTTGAAAGGTGACCATGGGTTACTATATCAACTGCTTGGAGTATCACTACTGTATTTTGTATCTATTAATGTTAATTAATAAGGTAATTTTATCTAAGGAGCTCGGCTGTGATAAGTGTACTTACATTCACACATGGATTGCTACTGTTGTTGTATCATGAAGAGCTTCTTCAGCAGGGATCTTTGTGAGCATTCTTATTCACAAATATTCATGTGCAGTCTGGTAATCCAGTGACTTTCAATCCCTTGGGAACTGGGGGCCCAGTTTGATTGATTGAGAGGGGTTTACAGGCAACAGTAATTAATAAGGGCATTGGAAAGGGGACTGCCAGAAATATAGGGGCCTATTGTAAACATGCACCCTTTTATAGATCTTCCCAGGGTTCCTGTACTACAAGCAGCCATTTTGTTTGGTTAATGTGCCATTTTTCTTGGCTCCAACCTGAACGCAAAGGATTCTGTAATACATGTCTTTACCATTCAAGCTTCATCTCCATGGAGCATCATCAGGTTCTCTGTGGATTTCCTGTTAAACAATAAAAAGATAATGAGTGGTAAGGGTGGGATACCGAAAGTCGTAACTCATTCTTGGCTGGGCCGCTAAAGAGATTCATCCTACCTGACATTAAGTAGGTAGATGCCGCCCTCCTGAAAATGTAGCCCTGGTTACTGCGTTTTCTATTGGCTGATGCAATTGTGAACAGTTTTTATAGCGTCTGACTGTAGACAGGTGAGGATATATATAGGCACTTAACAAACAGTGTCGCACACAAATTAACTTTAAAAAAGGATGAATCTAAATTCCAACTAATATGCAAAAAACTTAAAATAAAAAAATAAAAAAATACATTTACTCCCTCTCAAGCCATCCTAGGTGTATATGACTATCTTCACTCAGACAAACACAATCTGAGTTATATTAAGATAATTATTGTCTATGCTTATACTTACTGACTTTTCAATCAATTCCTACAGTTAATCTTTTATTTAATGGTTAATTAATGCTATAGGCACAAACTCACCACCATGAAATGTAGTGTCATATAACACTATGTTTATGTCAACATGCCTACATTACACTGAAGAATTGCATTATATGCCTATTGCTTTTTAGAGGAATTTGGACACATGTGCCACACTGAAAAAATTATTCATTATATTACATAATAAAATATCAAATCAAAAGGTATTTATTTTAAAGAGACAGCACAAGCACCCCTTTCAAACATTTCAAAATAAGAAGTTTGTCTTTAAATGATAGAACAGTAGATATACATTACCATTTAAAGGTTTAGGGTCAACATATTTATTTTTTTTTTTTTTTTTTGGAAAGAAATTAATAATTTTATTTGTCAAAGATGCATTATCAAAAATTACAGTAAAGACCTTTATAATTTTATAAAATAATTATATTTCAAATAAATGCTGTTCTTTATATTCATCAAAGAATCTTATACAAAAGTATCATGGTTTGCACAAAAATATTAAGCAGCACAACTATTTTCAACTTTGATAATAATAAATATTTTTGATCACATACATGCAGCATTTGTGAGCATTAAAGATTTCTTTCAAAAACATCTTACCAACTTCAAACTTTTGAACTGTAGTGTACTGTTCAAAAGGAAGATAATCTTTTTAGGCCCACTGTACATTTTTAATGATTCAAATAAAATTGAATAAAAAAAAACTGATGAGGAAATAGTGTGTGACCACTGAATCTAGTCATGCACCATCCCCTCCAGCATTCATTATGTCCAATTAAGCATCTGCCACTCCAGCTTTTCCCTGCAACTGGGCACGATATAAAAACAGGCTGTCAGTCAGAGTTAAGCCAAAGCCCCTTTAAACCAACGGAGCATCAGAGTGCCATGCTGGCATAGACAAGAGAAAAGTTCATAGTTTGAACAATCTGTTTTTCTTAAAAGCACACACAGACAGACTATACAAATGTAAAAAAATAAAATAAAATAAAAAATTATATTCACATTCAGTTGATTGAGAAAGACTGAGAATTTGAATTGCACGTGTCCGTTTGCATAGAGTCTATATGTTTTGTCCAGCTGTTGATCATAATTCAAAATGCTTGTCCAAGTCCCTAATGGACCAGAGTTTTCATCAGAACAGTTTGACAGAGGAAAATCCACAAGTGCATCCGTGAGGACAGGCGCAGGATGAATGGTGAGCATTTATAATCTTTCATTATGAATATATTAGCCTTCCACTAGTAAACAGAATGCTTCTGTGACATGTTTTACAAACATGTGGATAGACCAGAAATATAGGTCAGGTTTATGACTGCAGAGTAGTGTCTGATTATACAGGAAGTGACATACATTCATTATCATTTGAGTCATCACGTGTCAAAGTCTCTTTGTGTGGGAAGTTGCTCTCAACTGGATTTGAATATGTGTTTGTGTTTGCAGTCAGGATCAGACTGGTTTAGATTTACAAGCACATGAGGCTGACGTGTAACACAATTGTGTGACACCTATCACATCTCTCTTTCTTTTACCCTCCTTCTGTTACAACCCCCACTGATCCTGCTATCTGACCATCCATCAGTCACCTATTCAATCTTCCAGTCTTAAATCTGAGCCTCGTCTTGGGACCAGAATATCTAAATTAAATTCATAAACTTGGGGCTAGAACTTTTGACTAAGCTAACAGAAGCTAACCATGCCCTAGCAACCACTCACAAGTTTGCAGAGTCAAAGATTTTCTTCAGAAAGAATAAAAAAGTACTTTTTTTTTTACTTTCATTTCTGGTACCTTTGTTTTCTTTTCACAGTTCTTGCCATTTTGAAAACTGTGCTTTTCTTGCCTCTCTCTTTCTCGATCACACACTCACAAACATTCTTTCTTTCTACCTAAACCTAATCCCCATTACTGGGGAAATAAATGCTCTCGCTGACACATGCACACCCTGAAAGCCAATCCCACTAGATGTGTGCGTGTCTGCGAGCATGCACGTCTGCCATCTGACGGCACGTCCCCTCCTCTGCCACCTCACATCTATTTGTTTTAACAGCAGCTCAGCCTCTGAAGTGCTAACCACAATGTGTTATTACTGTTGATCCTGCCTTGTAGAGACATGGAAAAATTTAATTTCTTCACAGCATCAGCCCAGCATCAGTCAAAATCAGCTGAATGGAAATGGTGATGGTTTGTGGTAGCATCACTTATCGTTCTGCTTTCTTAAACCTTTTGTCATCAGGACAACGATCAGCAGTTGTAAGTTACATGGCTTCAGTTTCTGAGAAAAAGAAGATGTAGTTCCTATTTAGGAGCAACAACTAAAACCGTCTGCAATTCCAGTTTCCTCCTGTACTTTCATGTCTGCGGCTTTCACATGCACATACATGTCTGTTTCAGGTGCTTCATTTTCTGTTAAAGGAATAAATTAAACTTCTGTTATAATTTACTCACACTTATGTCATTCCAGTCCTTACAATTTTATATGAGAATATTTATTTTTGCATGAACTAAATGCTTGAATAAATTGTGCCTATGTACAGTATATGGAAAAGCAGGCGATATGTGTACATACTGTACATGACAACTCCTTTAATTAAGCTCTAAAGGCAGGTCAGGTAGACAATGTGAAAGATGTAAAAGAAAGTGTAGCTAATTGAAGCTAAAATAATAGTTTTTTTTTTTTAGTTTTTTTTTTATTTAGTTATAGTAATAGTAATTTCGTTTTTTTATCACTATATAATTCAAATACCTCTATTTGTGTTAATTCATAGTTTGATGACTTTACTTAGTCTAAAATATGGAAAACATTAATAATAATGGAAGTTCAAAGCATGGCTTTACCAGAATGGCATTCTTCCCATGGTCCTGTGGCCACTCCTTGCCTATGAAGTGCCAATCTTGACTGTGGAAACCTTAGAGAGGAAGGTCAGCAGCCACCTTATAAAATGGCTGGGGCTTCCAAAAAGTCTAAGTAGCATTGCACCGCAACAAACTGCAACTGCCACTCATGTCCTTGGAAGAGGAGTTCAAGGTAACGAGAGCCAGGGAAGTGTTGCAATATAGAGACTCAAGAGATCCAAGGGTGGCAAAGGCTGGAATTGAAGTTAGGACTGGCCGGAAGTGGAAGGCTGAGGGGGCTGTTCTACAAGCAGAGGTGATTACAGAGCAAGATTACATCACAACAGGCTGGTAGGAGCGGTAGCAAGAGGCAGAGCTGGACTGGGTTCCTTTGCAACTCCCCATATTGACACCATCAAAGGAAAGGAAAGGCGTCACCTAGTCCAGGAGGAGGTGAGAGCAGTGATCGAGGAGGAGAGAACATGCAGGACAGTGGGAATGAGGCAACAGGGTGCCTGGATACGATAGGAGAATGCGGTCGAGAGAAAGGTGACATGGGCAGAGCTGTGGAAGGCAGAGCCACAGCGGATTAAGTTTCTCATCTAGGCAGTTTATGATGTGCTTCCCAGCCCATCAAACCTTCACATATGGGGCAAAATGGAGACACCAGCATGTCCACTGTGCTCCAGGCATGGAACACTAGAGCACATTCTGAGTTGCTGCCCAAAGGCACCGGGTGAGGGGAGAGAGTACAGGTGGAGACATGACCATGTGCTGAAGGACATCGCTGAAGCCATCGCTGCAGGAGTTGAGTGGGCCAAGCGCTCCTGCCTCTCCAAGAAAGCCATCACCTTCATCAGAGCTGGAGAGCAGCCAAGACCAGCTGCAAGAACACCTGCAGGCATCTTGGCCACTGCGAGGGAAGCAACTTAAGTTCCCCAACCATATTGTGACCACCACCTTAAGACCAGACGTTGTTCTCTTGTCTGAGTCCACCAAACAAGTAGTTCTGTTGGAGCTAACAGTCCCTTGGGAAGACCGCCTGGAAGAGGTCTTTGAAAGGAAGCTCACCAAGTATGAGGGACAAGCAGGATGGAGAGCAAGGTGTCTCCCAATTGAAGTCAGAAGCAGGGGCTTTGCAGCCCCATCCCTGTTCAGAGCCTTCAGTCTGTTAGGCATCGATGGAAGGAGGAGGAGAAGGGCCATCTACAACATCACTGAAGCAGCAGAGAAAGCCACAAGATGGCTATGGCTCAAGAGAGGAGATCCATGGTGGCAAATAGCTAGATTAGCCAACTGGACACAAGCTGGGGTCTGATCAGCCTCAGCTGGGTCGCCTGGATGAGGGTGTATGATGTTGAAAGACCCGAAACACCCAATGATTCCAGGAACATCACTGAAGATGTGTCCAGTAGCATCATGAGATGTATTCGCACAGCACGAGTTATAAATAAAATAAGTAGTAAACTGTATGGTAACACTTTAATATAGGGAACACACATTCACTATTAACTACGACTTTTCCCTCAATAAACTCCTAATTTACTGCTTATTAATAATTAGTAAGCTCGTTGTTAAGTTTAGGTATTGGGTAGGATTAAGAATGTAGAATAAGGTCATACAGAATAAGACGTTAATATGTGCTTAATAAGTACTATTATACAGCCAATATTCTATTATTATGCATGCTAATAAGCAACTAGTTAAAAGACCCTAAAATAAAGTGTTACCTTTAACTTTATCTGCAGTATATTATAGTATCACTGATGTCTTATTTCATAAAGATTTTTTTTTAATCAAATCCATATTTCTCCTAATTGAGGTTAATGGCTCATGTTTCGCAAAATGGACAAATACATTACCCACAACTGTCTTTCAATGACGTACATCAAGGCTATGTGAGGACACAGTCACACTTCTGAAATTGAAAACAAGAACTCGAGAACTGCAAATGCAGGAAATGTAAAACTAACCACTATAGGGGAAATGTGAGGCATGGTGTGTACTACAGTCTGTGTTAGACTGTGCAGCACTAATTGCCTAGAACTTGTGAAAGGTAGAATCACCTACTGACAAATAAGTGCACTAATAAGGAGGTATAGGGTTTCCCCTTCAAAAAAAAAAAGAAGAAAAACACACACACACACACACACACACACACACACACACACACACACACACACACACACACACTACAGACTCAAAGCTCATTGAATGTCTGCAAGACATCACATTCAGAACAGTGACTGAATCAAAAGACCCCATGAAGGCTTTGTATTTAGTTAGTATTTGCTTGTTGGTCCATGCAGAAGCTTTGAGAGCATGAACGCTTTAATACATTTATTCGTTTTCACAGTAACTGTGGCAACTGCATATACAGACACAAATGCAATTGGAGGTTATGATATCTGACACTTCATAGAGGCAATGATTTTAAATGCGTCCTATTATGCTCTTTTACATTTTCAACATTCTTTTATGTGTAATGTTGCCGTTTGGGCATTAAAAAGGTCTGCAAAGTCACTCCAAAGGGAGTTATTCTATATCAGTATGCACTATTTCTGAACTCCCTGAAACGCTTCGACTGTAGTCTTGAGTTTTCTTCTAGGAATGTACATGTCAAAATATTCCTCATTTAAATAATTCCTGCCCAAGGAATATGCAAAAAAAAAAAAAAAAAAAAAAAGGGACGGGGCCTGGTTGAGTTGCATTAGTAGTGTGTTGAAACTTGTAGTTATGGTAAGGAGCGTGAGATTCTGAAACATGCTCAAAATGGTTGACCAATCACAACACACTGGTCCAGCCAACCAATCAGAGCACACTGTGCCGTTCAAAAGGAGGGGCTTTATAGAGACAGGAACTAAACAGAGCATTACTGACAGACTGGGATAAGAGATGCTGCAACAATGTAAAATATGTGAAAAATAATGTGTTTTCTGATTCAAGCATTAAAAAAATCTATAGTAGACCCCAAAAACAAAAACAACTATTTGAAAAGGGACATATTAGATCCCCTTTAATATTAGCTCAGTAAATATTACAGAGTTTTATTCTCAGACAAATACACAGACGTTTTTGTTGACTGAGTAATCTGGTGCCAGTTCTTCAGTGTGGAGCGACTGCTTTCACAGGTACAGCGAGTCTCTTTCTCACTAATGTCCTATGCCAGGTACTTCATTTATTCTCCATTTAATCATTTATTTATTTTTAAGTAATCATGAAATCTTTTACGAAGTGCCACATTAAAATAAATCTTAAAAAAATACATTTTTAAACATTTTAAATAAAAAATGCACATAAAAAGTATTATTCTCAAAATGGTGACAAATTACAGGGTCCCATTATGAGAACTTGCTCCACTATAGCAGTCAGCACAAAAGGTCAAAATGTGGTCCAAACTTCAGTCATTTTACCTGGTCATTTTCTTTAGATTTATTACATTGAAGAATAATAAATAAGGTGAAAAAACTCACCCTGAGAAGTATTCACTATAGTAAAAAAGTGTGACAACTTGGCCCTACCTTATGGATTACTGGACTGTACTGCAGTGAAAATGTAAAGACATGGTGTAGTATAATAATGCTGACTGTTTAGGAACTTCAGTCAGAGAACTGATAGGATGATGTTAAATTTTGTGTTATTTTGGCCACTGAGTCGGATTACTTTTACACTCTAAATTCAATCTAAAGCTTCTTAGTGTCACAGATACACATCCATCTCTCAGATCGGAACATCCACGTGAATACCAAATCCCTTGAAATCAGCCCTTGTAAGTCACCATGCAAAGCATCAAACAAGCTCTTTTGAAGTACTTTCATGGCCATTCAAGCTACACAGAAAGGGGAAAGGCCGGCTCATGTCAGACTAAATATCCTGACTGCAAATGTCACAAGTCAGTCGCGTAACTAGACAAATAAACGAGTAACAATGAGAAAGGAATACTGACCACCTCTATGTAAATATACAACCTCAGTGACAATTCAAATCAAAGCTCTATCCACGCTGCCTTTTAGAGACACTTCCTTGCAAAACTGAGAAAAAGGAAGATAAAAATGATCTCAAATGCAATTATATTTATTCCAGTAAATGCATCTGACTTTTACTGTTATGCCTTTTTTTGTATTAGATAACTGGAACTATAATATTTGTTATAGCATAATGCATGCTTTTCATCATTAAGATCAAATTCTAAACAAAAGTGTAGTTAAAAGCATCTCTTGCTACTAACTCAACTGGCAGTTAGGCAGGAAGTGGTTAAGACCGATAGATGAAAAGGAGTGTGGCTAAGTGACATTTCAAAGTATGACTTTGACTAGATGCATCTAGTCACAAACATGTACACATAATTAAATAAAAATAAAAGTCTTATTTTTTGATGTTTCCATGTTTTGTTTTATAAATATTCTGTTTACCATAATTGTAGAAATATTAATGCTAAAAACTTCTATCTAAATAATACATTCATGTATTAATTAGATTTTTTTTTATCTTACTTTATTTGTAATACATATTGTAAAGGTACAAACTGACTCAAAATTAAACTCAACCTGAGAAATGTTCACTGGAGTAAACATCTACCACTATTATATCTGTTTTCACTGCAAGAAAAAAAAAGTTTTATACAGTTGATTACAGTTCCAGTTACTGTATGAAGTTTTGGTTGAGTATGAGAGCTGAAAAGGACTTGTGTAAGCCCCCTTGTGGAAGAATGCGTTTCTTGTTCTTTTTCGAACAATGCCTCATTTTGATGAACAGATCACTACAAAAGATTCCGATCTTCAGATTCTCACAACCTCATCACTCAGTAGTCTTCTGAGACTTGTTTTTTTTTTTTTTTTTTTTTTCATTTCTGCCCAGTGTCCTCACTAACCTCACATCTTTTCTCTGTTGTACGTCTGGTATTTCGCACCAGGCCATTAGAGGGCAAGGCGATGCCATAACCATCCCACAATGCCACAGTCGGTAGAGGGGCAGAGCTTACCAGTCACTGCCAAACCAGAACCTGCCACAATAAAATGCAATGTTAGATTTCAGTTCAGCACTGTTTTACAAGAGGCACATGCACTACAAGTAATGAGACCTGTCACATGCAAGAATGGGCGAACACATCATTTATCAATGAAAATATTTTAAAACGGAGAACAAACAGTCCCATCTACAAAATGCAATATAGATCAGGTATATCAGGTTAGTGGATTATAATTGCACTTTAAGAGGAGGTCAATGAGAATGGGGAGGGGGAAATCACAATTACCACAAAAACAACTCAAGGAAAACACTACATCTTTTCTTTTTTTCACTCCTTGTCTGCAAAAAAGATTATACATATAAATGTATATTATTATAAAACATTATAATTTAAATAAACTATATAATGCATCTAAGTATTATTGTATTATTTATGTATTATTAAATGTAAATATATTAAATTATTTTTTCTTATTCCCCCTCTTTTTTTTTTATTCTCCTCTTTTTATGGGACAATTTGGGATGGGTGGGTGGGGGAGGGATAATGGGGTTATAAATGGGTTTGGTTTATACATTTATACATTTTTATTCATTTAACCTTATGCGTGTTAAAAATAAAACAGCAGATTGTGTTGAAATGTGCCGTATATGTTTTACATATATTGTCATTGTGGAATCTGCTCAATAAAGTAAAATTTTTAAGATCCAACATCTAAATATGACCACTAGATGGCAGCCATAACATAGTTTAAGTGTTTCCTTGAACTGACCTACTTTTGATATCACAGCAGTCCCACAAACCACATCGTTATTCAACATACAGAAAAATTATAAAAATTTAAAATAGCCTACAGTGAGGACAAGCTTTATGCTAACTAATCTGGGCTTCCTTGTAAGATTACGAATGGCAGATCACTTTGATTAGCAGTGATCTCATTTAATGGTACATTTCCTCTTTGATTCGAGGTCAAATGGGGTGAAAACCCACTGACTTAACATTAGGAGCATTTTATTGATCTGTCCTTGCAAATGTAAACTTAAAGGTCATTTTTTAAAAACATTTGTTTACTCATTTTGTAAAAAATTTACAAATGAAACCCTCAGTTCTCCTCAATTAAAAGCCAATTACGCTCCATGTAAGATCATACTGTGGAAAATACCCAAGGGACATCAAAGGAACCATTGCAGGTATTTCTACAACAGGACATCAGCGGCACAGAGGGACTCCACATAAATATTTCATCTTCTCGCTCATGAATTATGCATATTCTATTACACGCCCACATAATATGATGCTCATGTCAATTTGGAGGTCCATTGCTCTACAGGGTGATGGCTATGAAATCCACCTCTCAGGTGAAATGTGATATACCACCGGATGCCTCTGCTTCTACACAGTAGGGCTTGTGGGAATTACTGTTTTACTGGAAAACAGGTTGAGGCAGTGGGTCACTGTGTCTGGAGGAGGAGTATCAGGGGAGCTGTTGGGGGCCAGATAATTAAGTACCGGTCAAACCAGATAAGTCATATTGCAGATTAATTATTTGGAATATTCCTTATAATGCATAAAGAGATTTGTGAATATCAGACATCTAATGCTATTTGGGAGACGCAAGAAATTAAAATAGTTTATAATATGATTTGTTCCTAGCAATCATATAATTTTTACTTTTGAGAGCAAGATAAAAAGACAAGGCATTTAGTACAAAAAAGACCAAAAAAAAAAAAAAAAAAAAACCCTCTACAATTAATTGAATTTTGCATCTATTCTGCCCTAATCATAAACTTGATTTCCACATTTTCCAAAGAAAATCTTAGTGCTTGTCAGTCCAAATTTCACTGCCTTAAAGTACTAAGGCAGCGGTTGCAAAGCTGTTCTGAGTGGTTCTGATGTTGCTGTGTGGTTCCTAGGGTGTTCTAGGGCATTAATAGGTAGTTGCTTACTTGCTCAAGTCAAAATAGCCCAGCTCCAAAAACTCTGTTATTCTAGTCACAATAGTAATAGTGAAAATTGAGGAAACATAAGCAAACCTGGGTACATAACAGAAAATTAATAAATTATTGCAGGCTTGCATGCACAAACACATGGACATGCTAGATTTATTTCAGTGGCTTCCACCTTCCCCCATGATGAGGAACACATGACCACTGACATGAAGACCAATCATGCTCTGGACCAAACAACACACTCAGAATTAGCCTTTCAACCAATCAGCTTAACCCCAGGGCCCTGAGGACTGTGTTTTACTGTGATCCTCATGCCCCATTATTTGAATATATTTGCATACATTGACTACACAGAACCCAGTAGCCCAGGATGTTAGCTTTGTCTTTATCTCGAACCAAGTTTGAAGAAAATTGATAATAAATGAACAAAATATAAGCTGGTAATCTATATATAATATTATAAATATTTAAATATTTTATATTTATGAGTTCAATACACTAGCCAAAGTCAATTTACATTTATATATATATATATATATATATATATATATATATATATATATATATATATATAAAAAATTGCATCCAAAATATTTTTTTTTACATAATATACATGTGTGTACGGTGTATTTTTATTATGTATATATAAATAGACACTCATGAATGTATATATTTAACAAAATATTATATATTATATATATATAAAGATATATATATATATATAATATAAATATGTATATACATATACATAAATATACACAATACAAACTTGTTTTTATGCGATTAATCGTTTGACAGCACTAAGATAGATAGATAGATAAATATATCTATCTATCTATCTATATATATATATATACTTAACTTTACTTAATATATATTTACTTAACTGTATTAATAGTAAATAACCTTAACCATATTGTAAAGTGTTACCCTTATTTTTACATTGTTGTCAACAACTAAACTATGTATTTGACAAATGGCTATGCTTTCACGGGTCAAACAATTATTTTTCACAGTATTTTAAGCCAAAAGGTCATTATTGATGACATCAGGCATTTGCTTCTCGCTTGCATTTTGTCATTATATCAGTAAACTTTTCAGCCTGCATTTCAAGCGAGCCGCCCAGACATCCAAGAGAGGAAATTAAAGCCCTTTGTGTTGCCATGGTGCTGGTAGACTGACAGAACAAGAAGCAGGGAGGGATTTAGGAAGAAGGGGGAGGGTCATGAAAGCATGCTGGCCTGTGATTGGCTGAGGCCATGTCACATGTGACCTTTGGAATGCTAATGCCTAGATTCCCCCCCTACTTTCTCTCTCTCTGCTCTGCGGTAAAGCTTACAGCACAAACACAACCCAGAAATGGTGTAGGATAGCAGGAAAGCAGGACGTAATCCAATCCTAGGAAGGAAAGGCAAAGCCAAAGCGTAAGGTAGGCATTATTTATGTGCATGTTGTTAAATTCCTTCCTTCTTGTGGTTCTTAAAAAAAAGGTAGGAGGGGATGAGGGAGAAGGAATGTGTTTGTTTTCTTGCTGCATGCTTCCAGACCTGTTTCAAAGAAGCCAGTCCAGATCTGACAGCTCGAGGGACGACAATGTGGATGTGAGGGCACTGGCCTGCTGTTGGCAAACCTGTGTATACAAAATACACTCTTATTAAGACTGCAAACCTATTTCGTAACACAAAACCTGCCATCCTTGTGTTTAAAGATTCTGGGAATTCTAGAATGCACACCACATTATTTACTTAAGATTCATTTCAAATTCAAAGAACGATAAGAATATTGTCAGGCTTTTCTATAGGATTAAAGAATTGGTTACAAAACAGGCTATCTGAAGGATATTCCTTCAAAGGTCAGTTTCTTTCTTTTTTGTTCCAAAGGTCATGCCAAATATATGTATGTGCATCCGAGATTCCCATGTAGACTAGAGTCTGGGGTCAGGAATGGGTCAGTGTGCCCTTGGCATTCCATGTGACCCACATTAGGCCAGATTATATAGAATGGATACCATGTGAATAAGTGCACCGGACCACAGTGCAATGGGATGATTGCATACATGTGTGTGTACGTTCAAACTGCTCTTGCCTTTAGTACTTCCAATTTGGTGATTCAGCCAAATAACAACACAGCTGGATTAGAATGAGAGGCGCAAATCATTCCAAACCAGATCCTGTCACAAAAAACCTTCTGAATTGTATTAAATCCAGAACATTCTGATTTGCAGAGTCCCAAACATGCAAAATTCCATTCTTATGTTGCCATTTGGTTCAGGTCATTTGCCTTTAATACAAACCCACTTACCTTATTTTTGTCCTGTGTGCTTTGATAACTTATGCTTGGTGTGTTCAGGCCATTTATTGTTGCTGTAAATTTTCACAAAGTGTAAAGAAAAGCAATTAGTCTTATATATTGACATCACTTGCCTCAGCATTTCGAACAATCTCTGACTGGACAGTTCTGTTTGAGTTCTGATTGGTTGTTCTAAAGAGACTAAAATCAGTGACTTAGACTGTAAAATTACACATTTAGAATCAAAGTATTAAATTTAAACTAGTTTAACATAATCTGATGAAAATTTGAGTGCTGCTTCACCATGCAGGCTGAATATTTTGTAAGTGAAGTTTCTATGACATTCTGGTCTCTCCATATGCCTTGAGTTGAGTCTCTCTTGTTTTTTGCCTGTTTTAGTGTCCGCCACGTGAAAACCATTTTTTCAGATCATTTAGAAATATAATAGCACACCTCTCTTCAACAAAACACATAATCTGAGGAATCATTCATGTCCATAACACAATTAATATGAGTAGTAATAATAATAATAATAGTGATGCCTGTCTTAGCAAATTCAGTCTCTATGAAAGAATCTGTCTGTCATCCCAGCCACCCATTCTTTAATCCAGAAGCTTTTTCTCAAGCTGTCTGTTAAAGTGCTTTTATTAAATAAACCATCTTCCCTCCTTTGTGCAGTGACCCAGAATTCTTGTGAGTGGGACTGAAGGTTAATTGCACTGGGAGCCTGGTTGTGTGCGCTTACTCTAACGTGCCGATTACTTGAAGGACTTGGGGCTTTGAGTGTCTCGGTTTTAACCCAGAGTCAAAGACGGATCCCTCAGTGTGTATATTAACGTGTTTACCTGCCTAAAATTTTAGTCCATGCTGTCCCCGTAGATACAATCTCCCAGCTTAATTAAAGAAGTTGAAATGTAACTTACATGCTCTCAGATTCACTGACAAGTCTAGGTGTCCACATGACGTTCTTCACGTGCTGCATCACTGACAGACGCGTGTTCCTGTGCTGACATATACGTTCTCCAGGTCAGCCATGGAGGTGTTCTGCTTAGTAGCATTCTGACATTCAAGACAAGAGTTGTTATACTCAAAGAACATGGGCTGGTTTTTCAAACGCTTGTCTAAAATCCTTAACAACAACAACAACAAAAAAAATCTTTTTATATCTAAAAGTGCAATTTTTCACCATTTAAAACATGCATAATAGTCTAGTTGTGTACCTGTACACAAAAACAAATGTTCAGTTAATGTAGAAAGCCATTGCATAAACATGCTATTCAGTCACCTATAATTAATTTACTACAAAAATGTCCAATAACAGGGGGTTTACTAAGACTGAGTTAGTTGTATTTGGCTGGTCATGTGATCTTAGTATGTTCCCATGAGAATGAAAAATACAACAAATAGGCCAATACGACTGGAGTCTACATCTCATGAGAGTACAGTATACATGATTTTAAACAAATCAAACGAAGAAAAAAATGAGGATACAATTACAACTTTAATTTAATTGTTGATGATTTAATGAAGGAGATGAATAAACTATACTAGCCATATAAAATAAATCAATGAACACCTAACAACCAACGGCAACATCATTATCTTTTCTTTTTCTTTTTTTCACAATCATTATAAGGCTTGTGGTTCCAGAGGTGCTCATTACTGACATTCATATCCTCCTTCCCATTAATAAGTATGAGGGGCCTCCTCTGTAACCCATCTTAGTGGTCATCATCAGTGTACTATATTCACAGCCTTCTTAGGGAGAGTTAATCCATCTCCACTGCATTGATGCTGCGGATCTGCTGAGGGAAATAGAGTCACTTGGGAATGTCTGTCTGGGGCTGTAGCGGCTCTACTGCCACAGAATGATGTACCAAAGGGACACCAATTAACTGAGTCTCAGAGGAGAAAGAAAAGAGAGCAGGATGGAAAGAAGGTGAGAGAGGGTTACGGTGAGACTGTTCACTGCCATTAGTCAAGCAAAGCCCATAGGCACCAGCAAGTGTTCTGTGGCTGTGATTTGAGTTCTAAGGCTGTGCATATCTCAACTGCTTGATTGCTTGTATCGTTGCAAAATGTAAACTATATTATCGCCCAGCTCTAATGTGCTTAATGCAACTATAAGACACGAAGATATTAATATATTCTAAACATTAACAGCATAATTTTCTGTAAAGCTGCTTTGAAACAACAAACAGTATATTGTGAAAAGCACTACAAAAATAAGATTTTAATTGAATTTGAATAGTATGCAAAATAATGCATACAGATTGATGCGTGATATCAATTTCAAGTTTGATATTTTGTATTTAGTATACAGATGGACAGTTTATTGGTGACCATAACATATTCATCATATTAATTTATTGGAATCAGACTGATTTTATAAGCAAATAGTTTTTTTCCCCATTTCAATTTACTTTTTTTTTTTCAAATACAGGATTTCACATTAAAATAAGTAATAAAATGAAAAAAAAAAAAATACAAAAAAAAAAATTGTATAAAATAAAAAATATTACATGTTAAAAATGAATAATATAAAATAAAAATAATTGTAAACAAAAATACAAAGTATATAAAATAAAATACAAATAAAATAATGTATAATGAAAATGTAAAGATATACAAAAAAATAAATAATAAATTTAAACTTAAAATTAGTAAAAAATGTAATATATATATACACCAATCAGGCATAACATTATGACCACTGACAGGTGAAGTGAATAACACTGATTATCTTTTCATCACGGCACCTGTTAGTGGGTGGGACATATTAGGTGGCAAGTGACAAATTTGTCCTCAAAGTTGATGTGTTAGAAGAAGGAAAAATGGGCAAGCGTAAGGATTTGAGTGAGTTTGACATTTGCCAAATTGTGATGGCTTGGCGACTGGGTCAGAGCATTTCCAAAACTGCAGCTCTTCTGGAGCGTTCCTGGTCTGCAGTGGTCAGTATCTATCAAAAGTGGTCCAAGGAAGGATAAGTGATGAACAGGCGACAGGGTTATGTGCGGCCAAGGCTCATTGATGCACACAGGAGCGAAGGCTGGCCGGTGCGGTCCTATCCAACAGACGAGCTACTGTAGCTCAAATTACTCAAGAAGTTAATGCTGGTTCTGATAGAAAGGTGTCAGAATACACAGTGCATATAGTGTTGCATATGGGGCTGCATAGTAGCAGACCAGTCAGGGACCCCATGCTGGCCCCTGTCCAACGCCGAAAGTGCCAACAGCGGGCACGTGAGTGTCAGAACTGATCCACGGAGCAATGGAGGAAGGTGGCCTGGTCTGATGAATCACGTTTTCTTTTACATCACGTTAGATGGCCGGGTGGGTGTGTGTCGCTTACCTGGGGACACATGGCACCAGGATGCACTACGGGAAGAAGGCAAGCCAGAGGAGGCAGTGTGATGCCTTGAGCCATCCATGTGGATGTTACTTTGACACGTACCACCTACCTAAGCATTGTTGCAGACCATGTACACCCTTTCATGAAAACAGTATTCCCTGATGGCTGTGGCCTCTTTCAGCAGGATAATAATAAAAAAAATGGTTCAGGAATGGTTTGAGGAGCACAACAACGAGGAGTTGACTTGGCCTCCAAATTACCCAGATCTCAATCCAATCGAGCATCTGTGGGATGTGCTGAACAAATAAGTCTGATCCATGGAGGCCCCACCTCGCAACTTACAGGACTCAAAGGGATAGTTCACCCAAAAATATTCCATGATTTACTCACCCTCAAGCCATCCTAGGTGTATATGACTATCTTTTTTCAGACCAACACAATCCAAGATACATTTAAAAATATCCTTAGTCCTCCAAGGTGTATAACGGTTGTGAATGGTAAGCCAAATTCTGAAGACAGAAAAAATGCATCCATCCATAAAAAAATGAATCCATAAGACTCCAGAGGGTTAATAAAGGCCCTTTGAAGCGAAGGGATGCGTTTTTCTAAGAAAAATATCCATATTTAAAACTTAATAACTAGCTTTGGCGGATGAGTTACAAGATGGGGCAACACACATATTATATATATATATATACATATACACACACACGTATACTTCTGCACTCACTAATCAGCATCAAACATTCATGGGACAAAAGTGCAAAAATCCTCACTGATGAGATATCAGAGTATCAACCTCTACCAGATCACCAGTGCTCTTACCAATATAACGGCAAACATAGTTACCGCTGACAGACTGAGGTTTACAGAAGTCGATTAAATGCACTAAATGAGTCCAAATTTAGTGATGTGAGACACCATGAAATCAGCATTCCTCCATCTCTCAATGCTCTCGCATCTGTCCTCGCCCCCTCCGCCGCTCCCGATGGCTGCCCACCCCCGCCTCATTTCCCTGCCCCCCACTCATTTCATGCTGAGTGGATGAGTGAGTAACTAATATGGATCAGACCCAGACCAGACAGACAGCAGCACCCCCATCCCATCCCAGTTTACTGCCTCATCCTCATCTGTCCCTCTTGATTTTCCTGTCTATATCTTTTCCTTTCTCATCCAATATTCCCAGTGTTTCTTTTTCTCTGTTCACTCTCATTCTTTCTAGTCTTTTGAATGGATGTAGCACATGTAGAAATGATGATGGGACAAGGGAGGGAAGGTGATAAACAACATAAAGAGAAAGAATGAACAATGCCAAAAAAAAAAAAAAAAATCAGAATTGAAAATAAAAAAAAGGTGTGAAATCCACGGTCTTTCTTTTTTACAACAAACAAAATCTTCCCATCCTGTTGTTTGCAGTCACCTTCCTCTGTCTGTCCCTTCTCTTCATGTTGTTTCCACCTTGCCTACCTTGTTTCATCCTCCTCATTCCTTCTCTAACCTTCCTTCTTCCACCTTAATATACCCGGCCCCACCAGAAGCTAATCTATATGCTAATAAGAAGATGGCAATCAATGACGTTCATGCCCGTCTGTGTGCAATCAATGTGATATTATATGAGAGAGTCCAGATGAAGGAATACATTTCAGAATAACACAGCCCAGGTATTACACAATAAGTGCCTCAATTTACTTTTCACAACAGTGGTGTTTTTATCTCCTCCTCCAAGGTCAGAAAGGCCCCCTTGTATGTATATTTTCAATTTAGTAAGGCCTCTTCAGAATGACCAGAATCGTCTTTTGTTGTGCCCTGATTTAAGCAGGCCCCCAAATGCTATTCACCTTCTGTAGCACATACTCCAGTTTAAATTTGAATAACACATCAGCTGCATGCAGTCTATTTTTCATGAGTGCGTGGTTTGATTGTGATTGCCACAGCAGTTGGGGGTATTTACCCTTTGCTAAGTGATGCTCTAATCACTGACTATTAAGAGGCAGCTTCATCAGCACACAACACTTAATCAACCAAGACTGTGAACTGCAGTGTTTTCCTACTTCACCACGTCTGTGCTTGGTGTCTCTTCTTTGTCTTTGTTTTTAGCACTGCCTTTAATTACAACAATTTCCTTTACTAGAATGTTACATTTGCTTAAAACAGAGAGTGCTATTTGCTCCAATAAAACTCACTGCCGCAGTGTAGGTGTGAGTGGTTGCCAGGGTGTTGCTATGCAGTTGTTAGGGTGTTCTGAGTGGTTGCTAGGATGTTGCTATGCTGTTTCTAAGGTATTCTTAGTGATTGCTAGAATAGAAAATTGCTACGTAGCTAGGTACTCTATATTATTGCTAGGATGTTGCTCTGCGGTTTCTGGGTGGCTACAAGGACATTGCTAGGTGGTTGCTAGTGTATTATGGGTGTCTTGTTCTAATGTAAAAAGCAGTGACCTAAAATAAACTCACCAGGATGCCAGGGTGTATAAGCATAGGGTCAAGTTTGTAGCATAAACAGTTTGTGATGACTTGCAAGCCAAATTGTAATACACAAATTTAGGGGTTTATTGAAATCCCTAACCTTAAAGGGTTAGTACACCCCAAAATGAAATTTCTGTCATTAATTACTCACCCTCGTCTCTTTCTAAACCCGCAAGACCTTCGTTCAATCTTCAGAACACAAATTAAGATATTTTTGATGAGAGGTTTTTTATCTCTCATAGAAAGCAACAAAATTACATCATCTGCATAGGAGACTGACAGGGTAGAGATTTAAATTTTTGTTATGTTTTTGCACACAAAAACTATTCTCATCGCTTCATAACATTAAGGTTAAACCATTGTAGTCATTTTAATTATTTTGACCATGTCTTTACTACTTTTCTGGACCTTGAATTTCATTGCTTTCTATAGGAGATTAAAAAACCTCTTGGAATTCATCAAAAATATCTTAATTTGTGTTCCGAAGATGAACACAGGTCTTGCGAGCTTGGAAAGACATGAGGGTGAGTAATTATGACAGAAATTTAATTTTTGGGTGAACTAACCCTTTAAGTATTGTCAACAATAATAATGATCGTATTGACAATGATAAAATGATCAATCATGTTTATATTTCTAAATACATTTAAACATCCATAGAAGTATGATATTTTCACTCAGGTCTTTTTTTTCTGGGACAGACCTTTTCCTCTGTTTTGGCAGTACAAATCATCACCGGTGAATATTCTGGTGGTGCTTATGGAGGGGGATAAAAAATCATTACCATCTCCCTCATTAGAGAAGAACCAATTGTCCAATCAGCACACAGCTCTGCAATAGGGCTCCAAAAGGCACCCCCAGTTGGCTGTCGCTAGGAAACCACAGAACCGGGGGGTGGGGGTCTCGCATGCGTGTGTTAGATGGAGAGAAATAGAGAGAGAAAGAGAGTGTGTGTCTGTGCCTGGCGACTGGGACGGTGGATGCTAGCAGTCATCTGGCAGGATTGGGGTGCAGAACGCACACTAGACAAAGAAGCGTTAGGGTCCTGAGGCATGGGGCTCACCACGGGGCCAAATGGAGCTCGTGCTGCCCCTCAGAAAAGGTAGGAGCTGGGTTTTTGTCTGGGAGGTGGGCCCTTGGCTAACCTGGATGTCTCTGAAATCTCTCAGTGCATGCATATTGATGCATGTTTGTTTTTTTAAGTCATGCATTTCCATCCTCATCTTTCCATCTTACCTAACATCCATTTAACTTTTCTCTCTCCTGGAATGGCCTGTTAGTTAGTTCTGTGTTTTGGAATGACTGACAGACTTATTTTTAGCTCTGCTAAAGGTGACAGTGCATTTAATAGCTGTGTTTAAACTGTACTCTCATTGGTGGGATGCATATGGATGGTTGGTCCAGCAGCCTCTGAGGGGCCCGGGACTTGGACTCTAAATAACAGCTTCCCTCTCATTAGCGGACCCAATCAGCTGCCAATTGTGAACTAAGCAAGCTTTTATCATGAATGCATGCATTTCCATGACACATTTCCAACATAGCATGTTCTGGTGTTACCACAGAACCCTGCTCATAACATCTGAAAAGGTAGTGATGGGGTTAATACCATACTACACCATGTATTATTTCTGCAGTATTAAGTATGTATACTTAGTATGCAATATGCAAACTTTCTGAATGTATGATATACCCAGAGACTGCCAAGCATGTTTTAAACACAATGGGATTGAAATAGCAAAAGAAAAAACTGTTATCTGTTATCCGTTGAATTAAGCAAAGTAGTGTGGTCATGTGACATTGAGCATAGAGTTTGAAACATTGTTTACTTGTATATATGAGCAGTATAAAATAGATGGATACACACACACTTAGCGTATTTTATACTGCTCATATATACACAAGTAAACAATGTTTCAAACTCTATGCTCAATGTCACATATATATATATATATATATTTATATACAGTCAAACCAAACATTATTCAGACATTTTTGATATATATTTTATTAGTGGGTGCAGGACACTATAGTTCATTTATATAAGTGAGGATAGTAAAATAAAGTAAACTGTGACATATTATACCTAAAGATATATTATATATATATAATGTATATGTTTGTGTGTGTGTGTGCACGCTACTGTGAACCCAGCAAAGTAAACTTGTGCAAAAGCCAGCCTCTTTGCTTTTGTACGTTTAATAATATTCTAGTTCTGTAACCATGTTTTCAGATGTCCCTATGGCCCTTCCATTAATGCATATTAATGAGGCTCCGGACTTATATTTAGATTATCTAATTACAATGCCCAACTCCATTAGTTCTTTGGAGCGCAGGAAATGGCTTAGGGGGAGGGCTCACTGATATTACACCATCTCTTGGCATAATAACAGACCTAGAAAGGGGGAGGCATAATGGTTTGTTGTGGGTAAAAAGGGGGGCGATTTGGGGTAGCTGGGAAAGGGGTGTAGAATGTGTGGGGTTAGTGGCTCTCAACCACGTGTGTGAGTAATTAAATGAGTATAATTGAAACCATGCCACACTTCCCCTCTGAAAGTACCCCCCACCCCCACCCCAACACTTGTTCTATTTCAGTGCCCCATCTCAATCCCATTACCACTTTCTATGCCTAAATAACAAACCCCAAAAGACAGAAGGGAATGGAGAGGAGAGTCATTTTACAACAGTGCCTATGGCGACTCCAGTGATGAGATTTAGATGGGTGAACCCTTAGCTCAGGCACTTCTTTTTCATCATTAGCCCTGATTACATGCTTAATGTTTGTATGATGGGACGAACAGACATATGATTCTCTTGTGATACTTATATTTATGTCAATTTTAAAGAATATTTCAGGTAGAAAACAAGCTCTATTCACCACATCTGTGACATGCTGTTGGTTACCATAGAAAATGACTAACACTCCGTATAAAAACAGGCATCATGTTTACAGTAATGCACTTACAATGGAAGTTGATGGAGCAACACATTCTGGCAGATTTAAATGCAGAAATGTGCAGCTCGTTTCACACACACAGGGTAGGTAAGATTTTTTTTTTTTTTTAAATGTTTTTGAAAGAAATCTATTATTGTAACCAAGGCTCCATTTATTTATTCAAGAATAAAGCAAAAACAGTAATATTGTGAAACACCGGCATGAAAACGGGTCAAGGGTGAAAAAGGTGAGAAGGATATTACCCCTCTAGAGGGGTCCGGGGCATACTCCCCTTGAAGAAAAATTTAAATATTCCATATTTTAAAGCATCAATCTGATGCATTTTGAGATGCTTTTTTGCCAACCTGGGGAGAGCTGGTGAAACTAAACTTCAGCCATGAGTCAAAAATTATTATGGCCTCCTTACTAAGTATTATGAAGGGGGATCGAGCAGGAATCTTTATTGGTGTCGATTTTCAGTCTCTTTTTAATGATAGGCTTTACGCATCTATCAATCATCCCCACTTGCTATTTGGGGGAAGAACCTAGCGCTATGATTGGTCGAACTCTTCTTCTTTTGCTGTTGCTTGATTTGAGGACTGCGCGTGCACAGAGGCATCACCAGGTTTTTGCGTAGTTTAGAGTGACAAATCGTACCAGCGTACTTTGAAGTCAAAATGCATATCCGCTACACAAATTGCGTACAGGTTGGCAGGTCTGCTTATTGATAGAACAGTAGACCACTTTACCTTCTGCCTTGTCAGTCCTCTCACTTCAAAATCTACCTCCTCAAAAATGGTAGCGTTAGCTAATAATTTTCCACCGGACCTTTAGCTAGCTGGCTAACGTTGCATTCTCTCCTGCTGTGTTCAATTACTCAATTCATCAAAAATAACTAAAATAACTGTTTTCTATAGAAATGTTTTCTTTTTATGATCAAATTTTAAAATGGTTGATCTGCTTGATTTTTAATGGAAACCATGGTGCATTGTTTTTCAGGATTCTTCGATGAATACAAAGAACAGAAATTTTATGTAACATTACAAAATGTCTTTACTGCCTTTAATGCATCCTTGCTGAATAAAAGTACAAATTTCTTTTAAAAAAGCCAAACTTTTGAATGGTAGTATATACAGTCAAACCAAAATTTATTCAGACTGAACATTTCATTCGTTATTACAGTTTATTCACTATAGTTTAAAAAATTGCAATAAAATATGAAAAGATCTCAGATCTCAGACAAGATCTTTTAAAAAAAAAAAAAAAAAAAAAAAATCTTAATTATGTCAGATAACACTTGAGCAAAACATGGTCAGATAAGTGTCTGAATAATTTTTGGTTCCAAATTTTTATCAGTTTTACTGCTAGTCCACTGTATGAAGAATTTTTTGGTATAATATGTCACAGTTTACTTTATTTTGCTATCCTCACTTACATAAATGAACTAGTGTCCTACACCCACTAAAAAATTATAAAAATATATATATAGTGTCTAATAATTTTTGGTCTGATTATATATATATATATATATATATATATATATATATATATATATATATATATATATATATATATATATATATATATATATATATATATATATATATATTCTACTGTTCAAAAGTTTGGATCAGTAAGTTGTTGTTGTTTCAAATAAATTTTTCTGTATAAAAATGTACTACTTTAACTTTAAAGTTAAACAGCCTTGTCAGTAGTGGGACTACTTTTCTAGGAGGATTAACTTTCTGGATTAACTGATTATGCATCAACAATGTCATTCCTGTGGATGAATTTTTTTTTTTTTCTGTACATAAACAGTCCTTTCTTGTATAGCAGGTTTTGTAGGATATCAAAATTGTATGTAAAGTTGCAGAGACAAGGTTAGTTAGTGATTTACTTACATTGGTCTCATGTTAGCACGTACATAATATTTGAGTTTTATGGCTATACTTTCAAAATAACAGTTATTCCGGTGCATACTGGTTTCTTGACCCATTTACTTCCATTATAAGTCCATTACTGTAAATAGAAATTAAATTAAGTTTAAATGATCTGACTGTGGTAATCGACAACCTGCTAACAAGCTTAGCTTGTATTGAACCGATATTTTAATAACAAAAAGACGGATGTTTTGTTGATGCAAGTTTTGTTTGGCAACCTTTAATGTGGTGCTGTATCGCATCTTGACATGGGCAACTCTTCTTCTGTCTAATCCATCCTCCATGGCCGTTCATGTGGTGGTACCAGGAGACTGCTGAAAAAAAAAAAAGATTTACTGAAATGTAACACTCAAGTTGACGGGATGAACTCAAATGCAATTATAATGTAATTTTCATCATAGTACAGTTTGTGAATGAAGTGATAACATCTCTGGCTACCAACTCGGAACTTTAATTTATGCATTTGTATTTTGCTCTTCCCCCTTATTTTTATCTACCCTTACAAGTACTGTGAAGATATCAAATGGTAATACCATGGTACATTGCCATTTAACATACTATTGAATTATTGCCATATATACAAAGACCATGGCATTTACATGATACTCTAAAGTATTTCAAAGAATACTATGGTATTACCATGGTGCATGTTCAAAAAACATGGCACTACCCTGGTACTCTTTTTGTTAGCGCATCAAATTTCATAACTATCAGCTAGAAACCGTGGTATTTTCTTCTGATACCATCATTGTTCTATGGAAGAACATTTTAACAACAGGAATTTTCAAATTCTTGTTCTCTGTCTCTCTCAGCTTACGTCGAGTGTGGCAGCGGGGCGGTCGTGGTTCAAAGGTGAGGCATCGGGGCGGGACAATGGAGGGTGAGCAGAGCACTCCTGCCTCCAGTGCCAGCAGCACTACAGGCACCAGTACCTCCACCACAAACTCCACAGGCACCACTAGTGCCTCCACTGCCAGCACTGTCAACTCCACCAGCAGCAGCACGAGCAGCGGAAGACAGGCCGTTCCACAGATATCTGTATACAGCGGGATACCCGACCGACAGACTGTACAGGTGCGTGAAACAACCATTTGGCAGAATCAATCAGTCAATTTAAATATAGACAAACACACAGTTATTGTGTTTATAATGTTTGTGTTCATGTTTACAAACACCACCTTTCTCCTTGCATTAGTCCACTTACTGCATTGCACCACACATCACTTTTTCTTGCTTAAAGTTTTAATTGACTTCAAGTCCATACCGCCATCTGCTGGTGTGTATATGACAAGGAAAAGCAGGCTGAGGAGGAAAGACAATGAAGATGCCTCAGACATATTCATATTCATAATCTTTCCCATGTTGTGGAATGTGGTGGTTCTTTATTGACTCAGGTTTTGACCTCTCTCATTTTGTAACTTAAGTGGCTGGGAATTAGTCAATGTTACTGGATTTCAGCCGAATGTGATATAGACAATCTTATATCTAAGACAAAGTAACTGAAGTACATTTTCAAAAACAATTTTTATTATTATTTAATAATAATAATAATAATAATAATAATAATAATAATAATAATGTATAGCCAAATTCATAAAGTGCTCCACATGACAAATTGAAAAATGGCAACATATGATCAATTCAAATTAGTTAAATTATTTCAACCTCACCCCCTATGTTCACTTAATTGTGTGGAGAAAAAAAAAAGAAAACATTTTAAATTATTAGGTACGTTGATTTTCTGATCATATTTTTTTTCCAGGCACATCTTACCAATTCCAAACCACATTAATCTTAATAAATAGTGTTAATTTTGTATTTAATCATTTATAAGTGATATATAAATGTTCATGAAGGCTGGAAATGAAAAACACCTTATATTCCGGTGTGCAGAATTATTAGTTATGTTGTCTTTTACAGGTAAAATGAGCCAAAAAAGACATTTAACTCAGACTGAAGGAGAAGGATGCAATACTAATGTAATACTAGAAATTGCAGTTAAGGCATGACCATTGGACATTGAAATGCTCACTGGGTCAGCAGGGTCAGACAAAAACAGGTGGAGAAGAAAAAGACATTAAGACAGATGTTAACTGCAAAAGAATTAAGGTGACGAATTAAGTGTGAAACAATCAGGAACCCTTTAGTCTCCAGTGCCACAATTTTCCAGAACTGCAACCTACCTGGAGTCTCCAGAAGTGCAAAGTGTCAGGATCTCAGAGACTTAGGTTAGGTAAAGAATCCTAAAAAATGACCCCCACTTAATAAGAGTCACAATCTGAAGTGTTGTGAAATACATGAAGACAGTTTTTTATAGGCTTTATAGAGAGACAGATTGAGAGTGACTCTTGAAGGACCAGCAGCATCTCTAGGAGATGGACTAAAAAAATTAACTCCCAAAACTTACTTACAGATTCTAGAATATAAATTCTTCAAGCAGTGGTACAAGAGGATGTGATGCTGGTCTTTCAAGAGTTACTCTCAATCTGTCTGTCTATAAAGCCTATTAAAAAAAAAAAAAAAAAAAAAAAAACAGTATTCATGTACTTTGCAATACTTCAGATTCTTATCAAGTGGGGGTCATATTTAGGATTCTTTACCTAACTTTAACTAAGTCTCTGAAATCCTGACACCTTGCACTTCTGGAGTCTCCAGGTAGGTAGCATGATGGAGGCATTGTTTCCCCTCACACGATTTTTCCCCCCATTCATTCTCAATTACCCCCCAACAAACCCATTGCATGCTTTAGCAGGTCTGTTAAAACTCAATGTTTTCAGGGGAGGCAAGAAATACGAGGACTCCCGCTGTAACTTTACATGCTGACATAGCTCTGGGGGATATTGTTACTTTAGAAAAACATGTTATGTACTTTTTTACTGTCACATTTTGTAATATTTGCATGGTTTTATTTTTGCATGGTTTTATTTTTTTTTGTATTTATTTTGTATATATATATTATATATAAAAAACAGCAAAGACCCAGCTGCTATAGTCAGAATAGTCTCAGATCCGCACATGATCAGACACAAGCAGCATGAACATTAAACTCCGTTCAGGCTGCACTTTACTCACGCCAAGACCAAGGGTCAGGATAGATGTTGCCTAGCAACTGTGCAGTTGTGGGCAGTTCAGTAAGGACATAAAGCATGAAACAAACAGGATGAAGCAGAACATATTATACTGTTCTGGGAGAAAACGATAAGAAGGTACCATCAGTGATGAGACCGATGAACTTATCTACACTATCATCAACATATACTTAAAGTGTTGTTTGAACGTCTGCGATTTGTTCAGGTATTTTGGCATCTTGTTGTGATTTTGGTCCGAATGCTTTTTTCATGTTGTTATGGATGTTAGCTCAAGATCAAAATTACAGAACTGTTAAAATAGGTAGGTGTTCATTTCTTGTCCACATGGTTTGCAATCATTTTTAAATAACATTATTATTGTAGTAACACGATACAAAATTTTTATTTTTATATTGGATGTAAAAATATATATTTGGTTGCATATAAATATCATAAAATGTAACTGTTATCCTATTCAATATAAATGTTTTATTGTAAGAGTTCATCCATTAGCATGTGTGTATTAACAAACCTTGTAATACTGCGGTTAATGTTAAACATCTTCATATTAAATTAATATTATGATAATATAATCATATTAAACATCAAGGCTCACCTTGAAAGCATAATGGGAACTGAAAAACAACCATTTCAGAGATCTAGTTCTCTTTTAAGCTTGATGCAGTTCATTTTCTGCCCAAAAGGAGGAGACAAATTCTGGAACAAAACAAAACAAATTCCCTGAGCAAAACGTTTGACATTAAAAGTTTAGAGTTGCAATCTGGCCTACAAATATTTGATACCACCTTGAATCACATCATGCAACTTGCAGCTATTTATGATTTAAGTATCAGCTTTGTCTCAGATGTTTCTGTCAAGTACAAGATGTTTCTTAAGGTGAATACAAGAAACAAGTAATATTAATAATTGTTGACAAAGCAAGTGTAAAGAGCTATAAAATTAATGTAGACATGTCAAACTACACTGAAGAGAAATGGTTGAGTTCATACAGAGATCTCTGACTTTGATTGCAGACTTTGGTATCTTGGCAAATCTGAAAAAAGTTTGAGACACGACAATGTGAGATTCAAGGTCATTTTCTCAGAAAAATTATATTATATATAAAAAAAAAAAAATACTAGATCTATACAGGTGGAGGGTTTCTGAATGCGTGCTGCACTGCTAAGGCAAATGCTACTCATGTATTTGAAGACTGAGCATGCAAGCTTATTGGCTACTAATACAGCAGGAACCAATCATCTGTGTCCTATAGATAATTATGTGATTACGAGCAGTTGAGTTAAAGACCTATTAGCCTGCCCATTTAGAGTTCATGACAGATCTTTGTATTTTTCTTTCATTGCATTGCTTTTGTGTCGTTATTTTGGTGGTCGAAAGAATATCAGTTTGATTTGCATTTTTGCCGTCAATTTGATATATATTTTTTCAACATCAATTGGACATCAGCGTGTGGACGTCAAATGGATGTCAAGTTTTCCACGTCAATTTGATGTAAAAAAAAAAAAAAATTACATCAATTTGATGTCAAAACATTGACGTCAATTTGATGTAAAAATATTGACGTCAATTTGATGTCAAAAAATAGATAATTCTGTGATTACGAGCAGTTGTGTTGAGGATCTTTTAGCCTGCCCATTTAGAGTTTTATGACAGAACTTTGTATTTTTCTTTCATTGCATTGCTTTTGTGTTGTTATTTTGGTTGTCAAAAGAATATCAGTTTGATTTGCATTTTTGACCAGTTTTTCAACATCAATTTGATATTTTTTTTCCAACATCAATTGGACATCAGTATGTGGGCGTCAAATGGATGTCAAGTTTTTCATGCCAATTTGATGAGTTGTTTTTCGACATCAATTGGACATCAGTGTGTGGACGTAAAATTGACGTCAACAAATGTGTCAAATTGATGTCAATATTGTGTGGACAAAATATTCAAGGAATCTGAAGGATCAGCCTGAAATTGTGTAGACATTTCAAAATAAGAGTCCCTGAGTATTTCGGGCTTGTTTATAATTAAAAGTCACATGCTAAGTTTTTTCTTTTACTTTTGGGCATTATTGGTATTTTGGTTACACAATAAATTGTATTTAATTTGACTTCCATTTAATTCATAGTAAATTATTGTAGTCTTCACCACAGGAAGAAAAGACTAAGAACATTATTTGACACACAAATTATTCATTATATAAATTTTACTAGTAAAATCTGTGTCCCATTCACTGAGAGAGACACCATATGACAGCAAGGAGAACATAGGAAAAGGAGAACCATTTAAATGCTGTAATTTTGCATAAGTTACAATGCATAATAATGCATAATATTAGTATATAATGTAATGTTAGTATATCATTTATATAATGTACAAATGTAATATATGTAATTAAAATTAATTTCACTTACTTTGATTTCTATTCTCTCGTCAGCACTTGACCCAGCAATAGTAGCACTTACTTAGATGGAAAAAGAATAGAAATCAATCTGTGTATTTATTATATTTAAAAACAAAACAAACAAACAAACAAAAAAACCTTGCTGCACTTTACTGACAAAACTGACTTCACACAGCACTTACATACTGTTGTTCTCATGTTGATTTGATTGATTCTACTATTCTCATTTGTAAGTCGCTTTGGAGAAAAGCATCTGCTAAATGACTAAATAAATGTAATTTCAATAAATAAAAATACTGTTAAAAATCACACATTATTTATCTGTCACATGTAGAAGACCATTTTTGTGCCGTGGGTAATTGGAGGATTTTTCACCTGGCTACCACCGCAAGTATATTTCAAACCTGTGGGAAGCACTGTTGAGACTTGAGCTAATGTCTCCATTTTCACTCCATTTAATCTCATTGTTCTCTATGTGAAACAATTGAGATATTAAAAGGAGCAGTAAGTGATTTCTGAGAAACACTTGATATTTGAAATCAATCCAAACAATTGCTCTGGCCCCAAAATGCAGAAACACACAATGCAATAATAGATGTCTCTTTATAGCTGAAGCAAAGCAAAATAATGCTTTGTGAAAAATAAAGTGAAGATGATATATGAACGACAAGGAAGAGCTGTTGTTGTTAGTCATCAGCAGCACAGCAGCTCCAAACAAACAATGACACTCAAAACTGTCCTGTTACTACAGATAACATCATAACAACAGTGTATAGAGCAGAAACAATTCAACCTCGGGTGCATTTTCTGGCATTCCAGCTTCCAGATCTCTCTGGCACTGAAAAGCTTTTCTAATATTAATGCTCTTGTCTGATTGTAACCCTTCTTTTTCCAGTGATATTCTTCTGACCTTTTCTCTTTTGTAATGTCTCTCAGCCATCTCTCTTTCTACAGTCTTTCTTTCTTCTCATATCTCCCATCATGAGTGTATCCGTCCCCTACTGCTGATTGGCTACAAATGTGTTGTGGTGCTCGGTCCAATCAACCTTCAACAGTGTTTCTCAGAAATCGCTTACTACACCTTTAAGGAGATCTAATCTGGTTTCTCACTTTCTCTGTCTCGAATGGTAGGTGATCCAGCAGGCTCTAAATAGGCAGCCCAGCACAGCAGCGCAGTACCTACAGCAGATGTATGCGGCTCAACAGCAGCATCTGATGTTGCAAACAGCAGCCCTGCAGCAGCAGCACCTCAGCACAGCGCAGCTCCAGAGCCTCGCAGCCGTGCAGCAGGTCAGATAGCATGCAGTCTCATATAGCAAGACTAGGGCTGGGAAAATAAATTGATGCATCACTCGATTCTCAGATTTTCCAGATGCATTGCGATTCTCTCTCGAATAGATTCTGAGCTTAGTTTTTAACAGAAGATGGTGCTCTAGGCTAGTCTGTAACCGCACACTCAAATGCTCACGAAGAAGAGCGCTCATGCGTTCGGATGAGTCTGAGAATGTATTTGGAACTCAGAATGCTTTTATGACACGAAATTAATGTAAACGGCCCACTGCAAAACACCCTTGTAATTCAACCTTTTCGAACTGTATGAATGATTATTTTATAAAAGGTTCTATAGAAGTGTTATGATTTAGAAGTGGTGTGTGTAAGGAATCAGAAGCAAGCAGAGTACGGCTGTTTCTAAAGCATGCAGTGCCACATGCTGTTAAAAACTAAGCTCAGAATTGATTTGAGAGAGAAATTCAGAAAATCTCTGAATTGATCCAGAATAATTTCTCGATTTGTGATGCATTGATTTATTGTCCCAGCCCTAAGCAAAACATAATGCACACAAATACACTCTTACTCTGTGTGTCTGTCATGTTTTCTCCCTCTCAGGCCAGTTTAGCAGCCAGCAGGCAGAGTTCGAACCAGAATGGGACCTCATCTACCCAGAGTGGAACATCACAGACCACAGTAAGCTTTTATTTTGATGCATCCATTAAAAATATGCACATTATAATCACGTCAATATCTGGTACTGGTTATGATATTCTGTTTTTGCATGTGACATAACATCCAGGCTGCTCATGTCACAACTCTGTCTTTCTTATTCCCACAGATTAATTTAACCACGTCCCCTGCCACTGCTCAGCTGATTAGTCGTGCCCAGAGTGTAAACTCCGCGCCCTCTGGGATCTCCCAGCAAGCAGTGTTGCTAGGCAACACGTCAAGCTCCACCCTGACAGCCAGCCAAGCTCAAATGTACCTGCGGGCACAGATGGTGAGCACAGCTGTATACTCACAAACACAGTCTTTAATATTTGTGAAGATGTTTTATATATTTATATATCAGAAATAAGTAGGATGAATTCAGCTAAATTGGGCCATATTGATAATTGGTTTAAACAATATTTGACCTTTTTTTTTTTTTTTTTTTTACTTGAGTTCATCTAGTAACTAAAGGTGATGATACACAGGGCAACTTTTTGAGCAATGTTGCAGGGCAATGATGTCGAGCGATTATGTTTGGGCACTTTCCCATTGAGAATGAGCAACAAATTTCTATCTGGATACTATAGATCAAAATTTGTTGCCCATTCTCAATGGGTAATTGCCCAAGCAACATCGCTCGGGAACATTTCCCAGCGACATTGCTCAAAAAGTTGCCCACGTGTATCATCACCTTAAGACGTGAATATCAGTGAAGAATTACACTCCATATTCCTTCTAACTGACCTATAATCAGTTTTTGTAGGGTTATGCTGCTTGACCATTACTGATAACTCCAAATATATTTGTTATAAAGCCAAAAACTGACATGCTGACCTATCAATCTATGTTGCTTTTCACTGTTTTGTTCACACTTAAGCACCATCCTTAAAAGTGAAATTAGGGTTTAATCATTATAATGTACTGAAGAAAAGGTTGATAAACATTAACATTTAATTAATAATGAACATGTTTATGTGTGATTATTTTAGGCACAACAGAGTAATCTTGTGCATGTAGCCAGGAGTCTGGGCCGAGCCGTCCCTCTGTCCCCTCAGCTGATCCTGGCTCCTACAGCTACAGTAACTGCTCTACAGTCTGACACTAATGCAACCAATAACACACAGTCTGCCTCTGCACAGGTGCACACATATACTGTAATACATGCACATCCAAAAGTACCCATGATTACCCAAACATTTCTTATTTGCATTCATGAATATACTGTGCTCAAAATAAATATCTTTTTGAATACAATTGTGGATGTCTTTACCAAAATCCTAAAAGTATATTTACAGGATTACTTGGTATTTCAATTATAATTTGGAACCATTCCATTTACTGCACATCCATTCATTCAGCAGACACTTTTATCCAGAAATACTTTTAGGATCCAATCCTAAAGGATCCTTATAGGAATTATGATTTGCTCCAAATTATAATAGAAATTCCAATAGGGATAATGTTTACTTTAGGATAGTTTGCCTAGGTAATTACATGCAAAATATTTATTTTTCAAATACTACATTTCAAATGTTTTGAACATATTTGTACGGAGCCCCGCAAATGACATGTAGGGAAAAAATATAAAGCTAAATCGTGTGCACGATTTACTAATTTGATCCTTCGATTTATAAATAGTGTGGACAATTTAGCAAATGGAGAGAACAATTTAGTAAATCGAGGGAACAAAAATTAGTAAATAAAGGGAATGAATTAGTCAGTGTTGACAATTTAGTGATTTTGTCGCTAGATTTAGCGACTTCCACACCTCTTTTGAGACTTTTTTCAAAAGCCTAGCTACAAATCTAACTATTTCTTGGACAAACCTTATTTGGATTATTATCTCATCCACTGATCTATATTTATTTTTGTTTATGTAGATCAGTGAACTTGCCATTATGATGTCATCTAGCGAAATTCAGTGACAGATTTAGCTACTTTTAATTGAAAGCAGTTGGCAACACTGGAAAATTGAGGGAACGAATTAGTAAACCGTGCGCACAATTTACTTTTTTTCTTGCATGTCATGTGTGGGGCTCCGTAATATTTTAATTCAAATGTTTATTGACATTTATGACTGTCATAGGTGCAGAACCTTGCCCTGCGCAACCAGCAGGGGGCGTCTTCCACTTCTCAGTCTTCAGGCCTCCAGGCACTGAGTTTAAAGCAGACCCCTGTCTCCATTCAGCCCACCCCGCTCATCAAGACACCCAGTCAGAGTGCTTCCAGCTCAGGCACTGGTGCCGGGAAAGGCAACTTGAACACTGCTTCCTCGGTTGGCACGAAGAAGGAAGAGGAAGGACAAACAGAGATGAAAGCAGTTAACATGAGTCGTAATGTCACCTCTTCACATCCCTTAATCGCACCAGGTAAACTCAAACCCATATGGCCTATACCAGGGGTGGTGAACTTCGGTCCTGGAGAGCCTCAGTCCTACAGAGTTTAGCTCCAACCCTGATAAAACTCAGCTGCCTATAGCTTTCTAGCAACCTTTCAGACTGTGATTAGCTTGTTCATGTGTGTTTGATTAGGGTTGGAGCTGAACTCTGCAGGACTGTGGCTCTCCAGGACCGACGTTAGCCACCCTTGGCCTATACAGTGATCCCCCAAAATATTACGACACTTAAAAAGTTCTAAATGCCATTGCATTCGGCAACAAAATATCACAACAGTATGCATCTGCAAAGAAATAGAGCTTTTTTATAAACTATTATCATGATTCTGAGGCACTTTTTGCAATGAAGATGTCAGTTCCCCTCAATTTCACACAGGTGTCCTCCACAAAGACGCCCAACAACAAATACAGTTACTTGTAGTATTGTCTCTCACTTTGGTTGATATTTGATCTAGTAATGTTTCCATCAAGCACTTTTTCTCCAAAGTGGTCCAGAAATTATTGTGTGTGCACATTGGGCCTTTGAACAAACTGAAAGGTTCAATTCACTTCAACAGAAATGTTTTCTGACAGATGCCCTCTGATAAGATCCAAATTCACTTATCAGTTGATCATGTCACACACTAAGTACCAAAGAAAGGAGAAATCCACCCAAGGCTAGATTTGTCCTGCATGGCTTATGCTCAAATGCATTAATGCATATGTGGCCTTTGAAGGGCACACACTTTCTCAGTCTTTCAGTGCCTGTCAACATCTGACATGCACGCCATCCATCATTCCACCGGTCTCTAATCATAACAGCTCACACAGGGCAATTACCCTGCAGATTTAGAAGCAGGTACCTGGGCGTGTCGAGGCCAGTAGAGATTCAGGAGTAGGGATTGTGCTATGCTTTTAGTTATGCTTTGGAAGAAGATACAAAAAGGCCTCTGATTTTTACAAAAGAAGAATAAAGTATCTCCAGTAGCTCCAGGGTCACAAATTAGCACCAGTTAAGTGCCAAGTAAAGTAAAAACAGGCTTATAAAAATATTATATAATATATATAATATAATATATATATATATAATTGATGGCTGTGTGGCTATGTTAAGATAAAGACTACTGGCTAAATCCGTAAACGGGAAATGAAACTGCTTGTCTTTAAATGTAGCTACATTTGTGCATTCACATAAAAAAACCTCACTTTACTCTCATTAGGAGAGCTGCAGTTCTTACACATTATATGTCAGTGATCATTTGCAGGTGTTTATGGTGTAAGGTATATACCAGTGTGTACGTACAAAAATAACAGAATGAATAAAGTTTGAACAAGCTTTGACTAGATTAAAAAAAAAAAAGTGTGTTTGAGAGGGTCCAATTGAGCCTCAGTGGAGAGGAAAGGTAAAAAGCCACCTGATGTGTGTGTTGGGATGTAGTTTCCATGGCAGTGTGCTCCAGAGAGATGATGTGATGTGTGTTATGATGCTTGGTTTTCCCCCTGTGCATTAATGATATTCACAGATCTGGAAAGTCATCCTGGGCTATTATTCTTTTAGTTGAACCTTGCCAGATTGCTTTAAAGAAATGTTCTAATGTTTTTAATATCTGAATATCAGGGGCCAATTACACGCCACCGTCTTTAATCAAAAACGGAAAACTTATGTGTTTTGGTTTTGGTGTTTTGTTCATTTACATGACAACAGCATTTTGGTGGCTTAAAAAACATGTAAACTGAAACCCAAAAACGGTTTTCAAAGTGCAAGTTTTTAAAAACTATACCATTATTGTCTCAGTGTAAACTACAAAAACGTCAATTTGTGAAAACGGTGACGTTTTTCTTTACAAAATGACTTTGCCAACTGGCCTGGCATAAATAATACAGCGTTTTTAATAGTTTTCGTGGATCTGTGTGAACGGGGATCATTTTGACAACGTTGACCTTTCCGTTTTTAGTACATCATAGTGTAAACGTGCCCTAAGATTAACAATAATGTGAATGTGGAAAAGTCTAAACCAGTAAAAACTGTTTATATAAAGTGTAGTCGACTCTCTATTTTGATATTAATTCGTGTATCAAATAATTGAAACTATCCATTGAATACAACTACACACTAGAGCAGAGTTTGTCATGATACTACTTTGATACAACACCTTGAAAATTATTGATTTTCAATACCGCAGGGAAGAACCGCCGTATATGCGCGCTCAACATTTTTCAATATAATAACGCCATAGAACCCGCATTAGATGAAATATTAACGTGAGAAGAAAGTCGTGTCTGAATTTCGCAATTTTGTATTGGTTAAAACAAATGGAGAATATCTAATTTCTGTAGGTCCTCGACCGTTTCCATGTGTGGCGCTTGATCGCCGCCGTTCGTTGGAAATATTTAACATCAGGATGGATAATTACATGTTTTAAATCATCGATTTGGGCAGCTTTGAGCAGCACTTGAGGTTCTTATCCAGTATGTGAGATGAAATCCTTGCTGGTGTAGTTGTGTTTACTGACTTGGAAAAAAAGAAATACAGACATAAATGAAATGAGGGACACTACTTAAGTCTTACGCGGGACAAAGCTCCTAATTTTAGGACTGTCCTGCAAAATGCAGGACGGGTGGTCACCCTACTTTAGACCTATGTTTACATTTTAATTATTTGAGTTTTCCATGGTTGTTGACACTTCTGTCTTAATAACTGAGGGGATTATGATCAGAGGAAGGTTAAGTTTAAAATAAAAATGTTTAAATGTAATATATTTTTCTCCTGGTCCTTATTTTAAATGAGTCATAAAAAAATCAATAATTATCGATATCGACCGATATGAAACACTGATATCGTTATACAGTTTTCAACCATATCAGAAATTCAGATCAACCTTTCTTATGATTTGCATTTTTATTATAAATGTGTGTGTTATTTGTTGTTATTGGGGACATCAGAGATTGATGGTACATAATAAATTATTTTTTACACATTTGTAGCAATTTAAAAATGTTTAAAGGAGTTTTTACACAGCACCCCTGCTCTCACCGGACGGCACCCAGTTTGGGAAACGCTGCACAAGAGGGCTTGTTAAAAGAAAGAAGGAAAGAAAGAGCCACAAGCATTAACATACTGCTGCTGTGCACTCAAAATACTTAAGTGAAAAGTACTTATTGTAGAGCAAATGCACCCATATAGGAAAACTTTCCTCAAAGATTTCTCTTCATAACTCAAGAAACGTAAAGGGTTAGTTCACCCAAAAATAAAAATTCAGAACTCACAAAGCTTTATGAATCTTTTCTTTCCAATCAGTAGTTCGGAGCGTGTATCAAACTGCCAAAGTAACGTGACTTCAGTAAATGAGGCTTCATTACGTCATAAGCGTTTCGAAATTTTAATGATTCACCACTGGGGGGTATGACTTTGGCAGTTTGATACATGCTCTGAACCACTGATTCAGAACAAAAGATTCATAAAGCTTCGAAGCTTCATGAAGCAGTGTTTTGAAATCGCTAGGGGTGTGACGAGACAGATAGCTCAGGAGAACAAGATGAGACAAGATTTTTACACTATTTTTAAGAAATCCTCAATGGAGAAATACATGACTAGAAAAATATTCTACAGTTGTATTTGAAATGTTTTAACTAATCATCTTGTAATGAATTTCATTTCAGTTCTACTTTCTGAGTATGAATTATCATATGCAGTAAAAGACAACAATACTCAAGTACTGTAAAAGGTTTTGCCACAAACTCAACTGACTGACTTCTCTTCACACCTTGCTGTACATGATTTATGAGCTTCTACAACTTTTGACCTCCTAACTGAACTCCTTTCCACAAACTGATCATAGAAATAAAAACAGTAACACTTTACAATAAGGTCTCCTTTATTAACATTAATGTATTAACCAACAGCAGCAACAATGAGCAATATATTTGCTACAGTATTTATTAATCTTTGTTTATGTTAGTTAATAAAAATAGTCATTCATTGCTAGTTCATAATAGTTCACAGTGCATTAACTAATGTTAACAAATGAAACCTTACTGTTTGTGCTTAATAAGATTAAGAGAAAACTGTTAATCGTTTTTATGGTAACTCTTTACAATACGTGCAACCATAATCGCACTCTCTCAATATTCAAAGTGCAAATAAGTCCAAAATTTTCTTTGATACAGAGCTAAGAGATGGTTACAACTACACTGCCCAGCCTAAAATAGCTTTTATATTGAGAGATGCTTGTATTCATCAGGGAGCCGCTTTCAAAATGAGGGGTACTGAAGTCGAGTTTGAACGTGCCCTCGTGTTTACTTTCACTTTCGCAATTGCACGTACTCTCTAAATATGGAGCGCCGGCTACCGTTATCCAACTGAATTAAATGTTTTTTATTTAAATACAAAGCAAAACGACAGTGGAGGCGTAATGTAAACGTAGCGGTGGCATATTCTTTCCTAATCATCCTAACACTCTGTCATGGCAATATCACAAAACTACTTTTCATCTCGTGACACGAGATCTCGTCACACCCCTAGAAATCGCCCATCATTAGATATTGTTGAATAAAGTCATTATTTAGGTTTTTTTTGCCGCACAAAAAGTATTCTCGTCTCGTCATAACATTAAGGTTGAACCACTTTAGTCACATGAACTATTTTAAATACATCTTTTGAAGCTTTCTGGGCATTTGAAAGTGTTAAATATCTTGCTGTCAATGGAGGCCTCACTGAGCCATCGGATTTTATGAAAAATATTTTAATTTGTGTTCCGAAGATGAACGAAAGTCTTACAGGTGTGGAACGACATGCATTTTTGGGTGAACTAACCCTTAAATGGAGTTAAGCTGAGAACAGTTTGAGACAATGATCTCTTCTAAAACTCTATGGAAACTCATGCCAGATTACTGGGATCTTATCTCAGGAAAGCAGAAGTCTCAGTTCGCTCTCCATTTAATCTCATTGCTGTGTGAGAGAAACATTTGAGATATTTAAGAGATCTAATATGGCCCAACATGTGAGAAAAGGTACATCTTGTATGTCTCCAAGCATCTGTCATTGTTTTAATGTGTTATGTATTGTGGCTTTGCATATAGCTGAGTGTTCGGCAGGAAATTTCGGGGTTTTCCAGGGTTGCGCTCTGTTGGGAATAACTCATCAACTCCTTATTCTGAACATCCGGGAGAAAGAAAGAGTGAGAGAAAGTGAGCACAGAGGATTGAGTCATCTGAACACACCATCCCACACCATTCACATTAGACGGAAGAACATTCCCACACTGAACCTTTTCTGTTTGCTATTAAGAGTTTTAAAGAAAGACTGTATTTGTTCCTGACGTCTGCTTCACATATCCGGCGTGCATTTCATGTGACAGAACACACATATACATATATATATATATATATATATATATATATATATATATATATATATATATATATATATATATATATATATATATATATATATATATATATATATATATATAAAAACATAAAAACCACATGCTAGCTAACTTTGGAGATTTTCAGATTCCTTTACTGCTCATAAACTTTTGAGGTTGTGATCTCAATGTGCCCAACTCTTAAGGTTTTTGTATTTGAATGTTCTCCCGCTGAGATAATATTAAATTTTAACACAGTTTCCTGCAAGTCCTCCATCAAACACCTAATCACAGTTTTAAACTCGTCCAGTTTCCACTGCTGTAGTCCTGGATACAGAATTTGTACTGGAAAACCCAAGCACAGAGACTAATGTTAGCAGATAAATACAATAAAATAAATAATAGGAAGGAATAAATGAATAAGTTGAGTTATACAAATAATTTTTTTGACATCAGTCAGGGTAGTCAGGGTTCAACACTTTTACATAACTGTGGGGAACCTGAGCACTTTAGGAATTTACCTATGCCAGCTTGAAAAAACATTGTCTAAATGTATGAAATTCCATGCGCATGTTAATGTCGTTTTATATTTGCAACTGTCAGTTTAATGTGTAGTCATGTGAAACAGTATGTGTATGTAATAATAAGTGTCTGTCCTTCCAGCGTATGCCCAAATCCAGCCGCAGGCCCTGATTAAGCAGCAACCGCAACAGTTTGTCATTCAACCCCAAGCCCCACCCACCTCTAGAACCCAGCCTCAGTTACTGCAGACCGCCTCCGTCCAGCCCCACCAACAGACAGCCTCACTGGGCATCCAGAGCTCCGCCCAGACCTCATCTGTAGCAGGAATCATTCCAGTTTTGCCCAAACCAGCACTTCACAATCAGGTCTCAGCTCAAAGTCAACAGGCCACCATCTTCCATTCAACTATAAGCCACCATGCAGTTAACCAGCACGGCACACACATGGGCCTGGCCCACGCTAAAGCTCAACCGGTTCAACTGACAGCCATCAATCTACAAATCCAACCTGCACAAAGCCAGGTAAGGGACTCACTTACTAGAGCCTTACAGAAGATTGAAGATAATGTACACAATTTAAAAGCAACTAACTACTTTTATTCTATTTAGGCTTCAAGACTGGCTCAGGATGACAAGGAGAAGCCCACCTCTTTGGTGGTAAGAGAGATCTGCCCACCAGTACAAATGCAACCATCCACTACGACCCAAGGCACCGACCCCCCTGAACAATCCAAAGCTGACACTGTGAACGCTACATCTCAAACACAAGGTACAGTGGCCAACAAGACTCTATGTTTGATAAAACATTATCAACAATAGCGACACTGTTAATTGATTAAAAAAATAATTAATCGCACATTTTTCTGTAATTAATTAGGATTAATCACACCTAACATTAATGTTTTTAATATTTTTTTGTTGTAATACTACTTTCACATTGAATTTGCAAAATAATGTAGAAACAACATGTTTAATGGCATCTTTTTACAAAGCACTATGAATAAAGGCCAGTATCACTTGTGAGTAGTGATACTGATGTCTCTATTACATGGATTGTTTTATTCTCAATTTTAGCCATTAATTAGATTAGATTAGAAAAAGATTTTCAGGTAGTTCTAACAGGTAAAATATACAGAAATTGAATAATTTCTTCACTCTATAAATTATAAATTGAATATAGATTAATCCTTATCAAACCTACATAAGAGCAGTGATTTTATCTTTGTATTTTATTCTTTGATTAACATTAATGACAGACAGCAGCAGGTTTATTAGGCTGCTGTCACTTTAAGACCTGACGCGGATCTGACACACATCCTGTTTTCTCATTTAACACTTTAACTCATTTAAGACTGCTTACGAGGATACTCAACCAAATGGGAATTTTGACACAATTTTGTGTTTTTGTCTGTTCAAGTTTATTTATTTATTTACAGCATGTCAGCAACAAGGCTATTTTCATGGCGAAAACAGAATAAACAACGAAATTCACACAACAAAAAAAAAAAAAAAAAAAACTATATAAAGACATTTAATATTAATACAAGATAAGATTTGAGTTCTTTTTTGCATCTTATCGTGCTTGAATGCCCTAACTGTCACCGTCCCACAGGTGGGACGCTTGCCGCTCTTTTTCTTTATTGCCTTTTTTTCATACCACATATTTTAGTAATCATCATAAGTTAGGTATCATTCGAAAGCTTAAGAACTCAAAAAGCCTGTGAAAACCGTTTTGAAATTGTTGCAGATGTTGCGTTACCATGGAAACCGTACTTTAATTTCTTTTAGTGAGCTCTTCTCCTAGTGGGTGGTGCCAGGTCTCATATTACAATATTTATTTTAGTTACTTTATAGTCAAAACCTTTTCTAATCTTGACAAAACACATCATCAGAAAGGTCTGAGTCTCACTGCGTTTTGTGATATAAGTGATATTTGGACAGAAATGTATCAATTTGTATCAGGAGACTGCATAAAAACAATTCATTAGAATGTCAGTGAAACCCAGTGGCTATTTTTGGTACAGCACCTAACCAAAATCTCAGGAACTTTAATTTTTGTGTTATCAACTTCAAATTTGGAACACAACTTGGTTAGACATATGACTTTCATTTAAAAGCAATTTTAGAGTAAAATATATCTGACTATTTTTTTTTTTTTGTACAGTATTTTTGATTTACAATACATTTAAACTTCATTAACTTTTTCATACTTTTAAAAAAACGAATGTGGTTAATCGCGTTAAATATTTTTGACACGTTAAACTGAAAAAAAAAAATCACGTGTGTTTTTATATATTTTATATATATATATATATATATAAAATATAAACCTTAAACCTTCTGTTTATTTATTTCACACCTATCAGAATCCAGTTACAATTATGAATAAACCATTAAGACAGAATTCTGAACATTAAATTCCCTTAATTTTTGTATCCAAGTAAACAAATAAACAACATACCCAATCCCTACCAAATATTTTATAATGGATATTCAGGAAATCAGTAAAGACACTAGTTTAGCACACTAACCAGTTAAACATAATTTGCAAGGGTGCCAAAACATTTTGATCAAAAATTCATAAATTTCACTGCATTAGATCACAAAATATCAAATCAAGTGGTATTGTCAAACAAATGATGATTTACCTTTTTTCTTAGAGCTTACTTTATTTTTCATTTTCACCCTTTTTGTGTAGCCTTTTGCTTGCAATGTGTGCTTATGTTATCTCATTTCAAAACTAACTTTAATGTGTTTTATATTCTGTAATCTAATGCAATGACATCCACATTGTAAGTATGGGTAAAGTGTCCAAATTCAGTGCACTGTATCAAATACCACATAGTCTGAAGGCTTTCAATGAATTAAAGAATCACTATTTCATTTAAAATACAAGGCTTTTGACTCCCATGTGGTGAACCAGATTTGCTAACAAAGAAAGTTAGGAAGTGGCATGCAATTCCCATGTCAACAGTAATATGAACAAGAACTGACTCTGGGCCAGTCACATGACTCTGTAGACTTCCTTGACTGCCAGAAGGCACAACTAGCAGCCTTCCTGCCGAATCAGTCAGAAACTGGTTTTAGACCAGAGTGCTTTCCTACCTTGAGATAATGCCCAATATAGGCTGAATAAAGGACACGGTCGCTGCTGCCACCAGCCAGTGAAAGACTCTTGAACCTCTACAGAGTCATGTGACCTGCCACTTGAGGCTGCTGCCATCCAGGGAAAGACTGAACCGCCTCTCCGACAGAATGTGCTTGTGCGTGGGAGTGAAGCATTAGAAAAGGAGCTGCGCACACTGCATGTTGCGTAGTATCGCACGCGTGGCGGTGCCTGGAAATTCTGTCTTTGAAATCAGTGTAACAGGCGTGTGGGAATGAGGCTCCCCCCGTGTTTTGAAACGGAATTGAACAGCGCCCCTGAGGGAAATGACTTTTTATTGCGCTTTGTCGGTAAGCTACAGTATGTCTTGTGTTGTGATGCCAGTAGTTTTGGTTAGTGGGCTTAAACGGTCTCGAGGAGGCGCGTTTCTTTGAACTGTGTAGACTTGACACGCATTTTGACGCCAGTCTGAACGCAGTGACGCATCTTGTGTGAACAGGAGAGATGTATTTTTTTCTTAGTTGATTTAAGTTTAGATGCCTAACGGTGGTGGGATGTTTTTTCAAGTAATAGTTCACACAAAATCAAATCATTTACTTACCCGACTTTCCATCGTTCTTCAGTGAACTGCAGTATGTCGTTTCTTTGACAACTTGTCCATAAAATGACAGTGGATAACCTCAAAACACTTTGTAAAAGTAGTCCATACTTTAATATTGAAAGTATTCTTAAGTTTTTGGATAGCTTTGTGTGAGGAATACAGTGAAATAGCAGTCGTTATTGACTAATACTCTTCCCCTCGGTTTAAAATACCGTTGGCAGGCAGTTGCGTTCAAATTAAAAATGGCGCTGTCTTACGGCGCCGCTCTAGTTGGACGTCTTTGACGTCAAACGCCATTGGCTCTCGAGAGTCACTTGACTGGTTAACACAGTTTGTGCGTACTTGTAGCGATATTTTCTTTAAAATATTCTTATAGCCGCTTTTTATTATGAATATGTTACTGAATATCTCCCTTTGTGTTTCATAGAAGAAATAAAACTCATAAAACTAAAATCATCATCATAAATATCTTGAACCAGCAAACCAGACTGGTTTTAAGAGATATTCTTTTCCATTAATATTTGGCTTAACTGTTCCTTAAAGGGTTAGTTCACCCGAAAATTAAAATTCTGTCATTTATTACTCACGCCGTTCCACACCCGTAAGACCTTCATTGATCTTCAGAACACAAATTAAGATATTTTTGTTGAAATCCGATGGCTTCGTGAGGCCTCCATAGGGAGCAATGACATTTCCTCTCTCAAGATCCATAAAACTACTAAAAACACATCTAAATCGGTTCATGTGAGTACAGTGGTTCAATATTAATATTATAAAGCAACGGGAATATATTTGGTTTTATATTATGGATCTTGAGAGAGGAAATGTCATTGCTCCCTATGCAGGCCTCACTGAGCCAAATATCTAAAATATCTTAATTTGTGTTCCGAAGATTAATGAAGGTCTTACGGGTGTGGAACGGCATGAGGGTGAGTAATAAATGACAGAATTTTCATTTTTGGGTGAACTAACCCTTTAAATGTTCGTAAACTACTTTATAAGCTCACTGTTTGTATGTTATTATTAGCAGCAGTCTTTTCCAGGCTTTCCCGTAAACAATGACGACTGCTGATACCTTTGCTGCTGATGTTGTTGTAGTTGCTATGGTGATGAGATGATGCTTTGTTTCTTTGCCGCCAGGCTCTGTGGAGACGGCGCGTGACCCCACGGGAGCACCGGTGACATCGACCATGACCTCGGCAGCCTCAAGCGAGCCGCCTCCGGCAGCTGTGACAGGAAGTGTGGCACAAAACGGCGAGAACAAGCCGCCTCAAGCCATAGTGAAGCCACATGTCCTCACACATGTCATCGAGGGGTTTGTTATCCAGGAGGGAGCTGAACCGTTCCCTGTGAGTTGTAATAAAAAATTTTTTTTTAAAAATTAATAAAACAACACAATAACTATTGTTGTTTCAGTTAATCATAAGTTGTTAAAAAGTAATTATAAAAATTAAACCTCGAAATAAATACAGTAATATTAATAATAATAATTGTATTATTATTATTCATATAAATACAACAATATTATTATTATTGTTACTATGCATAATAATTTTAATACTACCATATTATTATTATCATCATCATAATAACTATTCATAAAAAATGTAATACAGCAACAATAATAATACTACAAGTATTATTATTAATTCAGTAAATAATAAGTATTTATAAAGACTAAAAAAGACCCAAAAAAATGGAAATTAATTTAATAATAATAATTGTATTGTTATTCATAATAACACATTGCAACAACAATATTATTATTATCTCATAATATTTGTAATGCAGCAATATTATTATTATAATTGTCACTATTCATACAAAAATTAATACAACAATAATAATACTACAAGTGTTATTATTATTAATTTATTAGTATTAGTATTATTAATTCAGTAAATAATAAAATGTCTTATTTGCTGAATTAATAATATTTGTATTATTTTTGTTGTTGTATTAATATGCATGAATAGTAATAATGATAATAATATATTGTTGCATTTTATTCTTATGAATAATAATAAAAAAGTGGTTTATAAAAACAAAAATTAAAATGGAAATTAATTTAATAATAATAATATAATAGTATTATTGGTCACAATATTATTATTATTTTATTATTAATAATGCAACAAAAATAATACAATTATTATTGTTGTTATTATTATTAATTCAGTCAATTATATAAATTAATTATAAAAACAAATTAAATTAAAACTCAATTTATTAATAATAATAATAATAATAATTGTATTATTATTGTTATTATTCATTCCGCTATTTATTGTTAAATAATTACATTAATCATTTATTTATTAATTACATTTATCATTTATTTTCAGCGTCAATTGTTTCTTTGTATGTTAGCGAATTGCCCTGATTTACACCATCAAACTAAACTGTAGAAAACTATTGTCTGTTGAAGGTGTCCACAGTGTTACAGTAATCACCCTGACATCATCACTTTTGAATACTGTATTGTCAGGTGGAGAGACCTCCGGTGCAGGCAGACAGCCCCAAGAAACCAGACACGCAGCTTCCCTCAGATCCAGAGAAAACGGCCAGCAGCAATTCCCTCAGTGCCACAAACTCAGACATGGAGGAGGTTGGACAACAAGGTAGACATTTAATTTAGTAGATTCAAACATACTGCGGTCCATGTCTGTTTTTCTAAGATGCATGATCTTTTTAAGCATCAGGGTAAAGTTTTCAAAGATTGGAAACAAAGGAGCGTCATGATGCATTACTGTTGAGAGAATTTCCTGCTTGTGAACTTTACGATTGAAACGTTGTGTAGTCAAGGTGTGGCAAAAAGATAAGCTTCATAGTAATGCCTCATCATTGCAAAGATTACAAACAAACATTGTTTCAGCTAGTCATAAATAAACTGTAGCTTAATATTTTATACCTTTTTTTTTACTTCATCAGACACAAGGGCTCAGGAGGAATCGGAGGAGCCCAAGCTCACATGTGAGCTCTGTGGATGGGTTGATTTTGCCTATAAGTTCAAACGTTCAAAACGCTTCTGTTCCATGGTCTGTGCTAAAAGGTTAGAGATTCAAAACATGTTTTTAATGAAAATATCTAGAAATGCATGTTTAGACAAAGCTGCATGACACTGCATTTGGGTTCATTTAGGAACTTATACTTAATAACTGAAATTATAGATATAACTGCTACCAAAATGATAACCAATAATAAATTGATCTGATGTGCAGTAGTTTTATCTGTATGCTAACATACAACTCTATATACAACACTATTCAGATACAGTGTTAGTTGCACGAAGCGGATTGGTCTGTTCCACCCCGACAGAACTAAAACACCCAATCAGATAAATAAGTGGAGAAGGAGAAGATCTCATAGTCCCAGAGGCAGGGAGGCCAAAAAGCAGGTGAACATCTACTTTAGTCCAGTTGTGCATGCCACAATGAAGTAAATAATCCTATCTTTGTTATTAACTCATTTTCATCTCTGGTTGTATTCTTGATCCTTCCAGCGGCTCTCTGTAGCTCAGCAATCTCAGGGAGAATCTATATCCTCACCGCTCCAATCTCAGCCTAGTCAAGGAGAGTCCAGCCCCTGTTCGGATATCTCCAGTTATGAGGAAGCAACTTCCCCGCTCTCTGCAGCCAGTTCTGGCCCAATCGTTTCTCAAGGTGGGGTCGCTGGTAACGATCCAGAAGAGCTTCCTCTCCTCAGTCAGCACTTCCTACCATGCGACCCCACCAAATGGAATGTGCAAGAGGTGTTTGAGTTCATCCGCTCTTTGCCAGGTAAGTGGCTTTTTATGATATATATATATACACACGCTACCATTTAAAAGTTTGGGGTCAGTATGATTTTACAACAAAAAAATGAAAGAAATGAATACTTTTATTCAACAAGGATGCATTAAATTGATCAAAAGGGACAGTAAAGACTTTTATAAAGATAAAAAAATAAATAAAACAAATGCTGTTCTTTTGAACTTTGTTCATCAAAGAATCCTGAAAAAAAAATAGCTTAAGCAACAACTGTTGCTTAAGAACTGTTTTCAACATTGATAATAATAAGAAATGATTCTTTAGCACCATATCAGCATATTAGAATGATTTATGAAGGATCATGTGACACTGAAGACTGGCTGCTGAAAATTCAGCTTTGCGTCACAGAAATAAATTGCATTTTAAAATATATTAAAATAGAAACCAGTTATTTTAAACTGTAATAATATTTCACAATATTGCTGTTTTTAACAAATAAAATCAGCATAAAATGCATAAAAGACTCTTTCAAAGACAAAAACTTACTGACCCCAAAAGTAATAACGGTACCATACATGCACGCACACACATTTGATATTTTGTCATCAAAATAGTGCTGTCAAACAATTAATCGCATTCAAAATAAAAGTTTGGTTAATATCTGTTTATGTACTGTGTATGTATAAATACACACATATGCGTGTATATATCAAAGAAAAAAAATGTTACATTTATATATTAAATATTTATATATCATTTATATAAGTATATATACAGTATATACATGCAATTATTTCTTAAATATACATAATAATTATACACAGTACACAAACAGATGTTATCCAAACTTTTATTTTGGATGCGATTAATCATTTGACAGCACCAATGATAACAAAGGAGATAAATGCAAAGCTATGATTAAAATATGATAAAAATATGCTATTTAATAATGCAAATTTTTGTGACTCCACAATTAGGTTGCCAGGAGATTGCAGACGAGTTTCGTGCTCAGGAGATTGATGGACAGGCCATGCTGCTACTGAAGGAAGACCACCTAATGAGTGCCATGAATATTAAATTAGGACCCGCCCTCAAGATCTTTGCTCGCATAAACATGCTAAAAGATTCCTAGCCTTAAAAAGGCAGTAAGTGTTTGTGTGTGTCCTCTGATGTCACTTAAACTTGACTAAGTGACTTCAGCACCCCAAACTGCACTACAACATTTAAAAAAAAAAAAAAAATCTAAAAACTTTATAAAAAAAAAAAATGGGGCTAAGCCCAAAACTGCACCTCCTCAAGAGAAGAACTGAAGTAAATTCAGCTGGAATAGAAAATGACCGACTACCTATGAAGATCCGCACACATATTGACTTATACCAAATGGAAGGCATTATGAATTAGTGATTTGGAATGGAATTCTGACTGGGACTTACAGATCACAGTACCGGTGCTCAGAAAAAATCTTTGGATAATGTACATATAAAAACGCTGCAGTCCAAACAACTGATATTATCATGTGGTTTTACAATCCCACATTTTGGCCCAGATATTTCTGGAATGTACATTTGTTGTTTTCAGGTATGACTTTGTCTTATTGTACATGCCAGATACTTTTGTACAGTATAAATATGTTTAAGTAAATTATTCTTACCTTTGTGTGTGAGTATTTGTAACAGAGTTGAATCACAACAAACTGGTGCTATTTCACTCACATTTACTTTGAGAAGACTTGAATAACAGAAGCACAGTAACAGAATATTCAACTTTGAACCTGAAAAAAGAGAGAACCTAAAGGAAGGGATCCAGTTTGAAAAAATCCTGTCAACAGCGCCTTATTCAATGTGTGTCTGTACACTCTGGTTTTGAGATGCACATTAAATTGTATTTGTCTTGGATATTGGGAATGACACTATGTTTGGTTTTAATTGTGCCCAAATTTGTCATTGTATGTTGCTAGAAATGATTGTGATGATGGGTTGGTTTTTTTTAGTACAATGCTTTGTGAAATGCCTGTATTTATCAGATGAATGAAATTTGTAATATAACATTTTTAAGGAAGGAACTTGTTTAATTTCTTGTTTTTCACCTTACCTGCTTGCACAGCTTCATTCATTCATTTTATTTCACACTTAATGTTTCATTACATTGATTTAGATAACAAAACACCAAATTAAGTCGCATAAGAAAACATACTGTTTTGCCATGTATAACACACTTTATAAAAAACAAAAAAAAACTCTGCTTTATTTTTCTTTAAATAAAATGCCACGCAGTTTAATATTTTGTTAATGACATTTATTCATTTTAAATTACTATAACACACCACTAGGAGGCACACATGTATTTCGTCAAACTTAAAACTATCCTGTCTAAATTTTTCAACATTTAAGATGACTTTAGAGTGGTCGCCTATCTAACTCGAGCCTGATACTAATAAAAACTTGATTTTTCAAAAAAAAAACCCGTCCAAATATGTCATGATTTAAGTCGTGGTGGGAGTTGAGTACCGAAGAGAGCTTTGCTTTCAGGTCGCCGCACAAAGAATCCCATCTTATAAACTTTTCACGCTAAGTCCCGCCTCCTGTCTCTGCGTCTCGATTCTCATTGGCCCTTTGCGCCGAAACACTGGCATCTTATTGGCTGTTTCAGATGTCCGTTTGCGTTCCTTCACAGTAGATGAACTTCGGTGAAGCCGATCTTCAACAGCGGTGCTGCTCGATGAGCGATATTGGAAGCTGATCAAACCTGGCATGGCACCCACAACGGTGAGAATGTTCTCTTTATAACATATCACTTAGTATTTATAGAGAAAGAAAGCAGAAGAAAATAAGCACGAGAGGAAAAGAAAGTATTTTTGCAAAGACAGGATGCAGATTGCATGAATAGTTTGAATAGTTAATACTGATTAGTTTAAAACAACCGACAGAAAGTGCTTTAAAAACGCTCTAGAAAACATTAAGCAAGTACACAAATCCTTCCTGAACGGAGTTTGTTATATGAGCTGTACATAAAAAAGAATAAACTGTTCAAATAGTCGAGACATCGTCGGTTTTTAAAGTAAACAGTAAACTGATTTTTTTTTTTTTTTTTTTGGTAACAGATTTTTGCTTGTCATAATTGTTTTAGACTGCGTCTCAAAACGGAGTGAACTGTCTACCTAGGCGGCATTTTTGTGCATCAATAGGCGCGTGCATCATTTTTGGGCACCACATCAATCCCAGAAATGAGTCCAGAAATGCTGCACGCACATATCATGCCTAAAACTGCATTCTAGATAGGCAGTACACTAAGTTTGGAGGCACAACGCCAAAGAATGTCAACGAAAAAGAGTGTAGTTTTTACAGTATAGTAGGAAAAATTATACATTTTTCATATTATATATATAAAATGTTAGTGTATAGTATGAAATAACTCAATATATTTAATAAATACAATAAATGTTCAATATAGTATATAGCTCAAAATACCATCATTGGTTTTTTATTGTCGTGCATTTTCGAAATCCTTTTAATACAATAATAATTTTAAGTGTTTAAATGGTTTAACAGTTAAAAATATTACACTTTATGTATGTCGTCTGTACAGCTGATCACATCAACAGGCAGTTGACATTGGGCCATCTGTTTTGTAGCTCACAAGCAGCTTGAGGATTAAATTAATTACCCTCTGACATGTCGGGTGAGCTTGGACTCAAACACTGCCTGCTTCAGTCTAGCTCCAGGGAGAAATGCTGGGTAATTTAAGAAGCATTTGGGCCGATGTTGAATGCTGTAGCACCCTTTAATTCAGAGAGGCATGGACACCATTAAAGAGGAAATGCCAAATTAGTCAACCATGAAGAACACTCGGATAATCCTCAAGTGCACATAAAAGAAAGGTTCTGTAGATGCATACAAGTGTCTAAGAATGTTCTGAGACTTTTTTATCTTCTTTTCCTCATGTCCACATAATGATTCATGCTAAATCACAAGTTTTAGTAAAATGAGTCTAGTTAAGAAGTATTTTTTCACACTTGAAATGACTACACTGTAAAAAAGAATCGTTGGTTTAACTTAAAAAACTAAGTCACCTTAGCTGTCTTAAAAGTTTGAGTTCATTGAAATAAAAAATTTGAGTTAATACAACAAAGGCGATTGATTTAATCAACAGAAACTCAAAATATTACATTATCTGAACCACATTAAATACTGAAGTTGATTAGACATATCATTTTCCTTTGGGTTCATAAAAGTCAAAGTAGAGTTGTGAAATTAACGCATCTATAAAGTACGGCTTTGCGTAGGAACACGCTTCAAATTAGCGCTGTTTGAAATGGCAAACCGCAAAACCATGAAAGCTTTCTTGCATACTCATGGCCTCAGATCTAGTATGCAGTTCCCACTGATGCACAATACATCAAAAGGAACCTGACTGCAATTTACAAGGACAACTTTGACAAAAGGTTGCACAACACAGATGAAAGGGAGAATTTGAATTCATTCACTGCAAAGTACTGTAATGCGATTTATGGGAGCTCTGACGTGGAAGTCAAGCTTCCAAATTTCAGCTGGAGCACAGTAGCTGGACGTCTTCCGTCTCCGGGCATATTATGTAACACTCAGAGACTCCTTCGTGACTTCATGATGTGGAAACTTTGGCTAACCACACAAATCTCAACATGAAGCACCATTAAAAGCAAAGTGGGGTCAGTGCGAAGAAATCGAGATTCATGTTTCATAAGATTATTTCAGTTGAGGCTTGCAGCGCAGGGTCAAAGCATTTATGGTGCGCGCAGCTATACGGGAGAGTGAAATTCGATGCTTTCAAGGTTATCCATGCGCAATTACCGAGTGTTTAGAAGTGAGTGCTCGGGAAGGAATTTCAGTCAATCTTACCCTACCAACAACAAGTCTCTTTCACAAGCTGTCTATCAATAGAAAAGTTGTGGAATGCTGCTTTAGCTTTGATGTATGAAAGATGCTTTGACTCATAAGAGTAACATGGAAAAAATGACCTTCTTTTTTTCTTTTCCTGTGAACTGCACAGAAAGAAACACAACATGGGAATGGGAGTTTTTCCTGAGATCATAGCTCTGATCTATAGCCATTATGTTCTCCCTTCTCTGTAGTTCACCCTAAAAGGAAAATTAAGTCATCATTTACTCACCCTGGTGTTGTTGTAATGCTGTATGCCCTTCTTTCTTTTATGGACCACAAAAGGAGAATTTTTTTTAAATGTCCTGCTCGCACTTATGTCCGTATAATGGCATAGAAAAAAGCATCTAACTTTTATAAAAATGCAAAAGAATCACAGAATGATCCCATGTGACACATGACGTATATTCCAAGTGTTCTGGGCATATGTTTTTGAAGCAAATCACCTACCATGCCTTTAAGAGCACGGCAGAAACTAAAACAAATTACGATTCATACAACAGTTTTTTCAAGGAACCTAAAATGTGCTTCTTGAAATAATTATGGGGTCAGTAACACTGGGTCTACAACGGACGCGAGCAGCACGATACGACGCTTCAAACGACAATAGAACCCATTATAATCTGTAATATTGTCTACACTGGATGCGGCGTGACGCTACAATTTCCGACAGTAAACGGATTCCCTGTTCTATTTCTGACATTCTCCAAGTGCTTTCCAACAGGCATTTTGTTGCATTCATTGTAGACAGCTTTTAGCTGTTGCGGTGCGATGTGATAAAAGTCGCGTCTGGTGTGGACATGGTGTAAGATTTTTATTTTTTTTTTGAAAGACATTAATACTTTTATTCAGCAAGGATGCATTCAGTTGCTCAAAAGTTACAATAAAGACATTTATAATGTTACAAAAAAATATTTTTTTAATAAATGATATGTTTCTTGAGCAGCAAATCAGGATCATGTGACACTGAAGAGTGGAGAAATGATGCTGAAAATTCAGCTTTTCCATCACAAGAATAAATTACATTTTAAAATATATTAAAATAGAAAACATTTATTTTAAATTGTAATAATATTTCACAATATTACTGTTTTTTTTTTTTTTTAATCAAATAAATGCAGGCTTGGGGAGCTTAAGAGACTTTTTTCAAAAACATTAAAAAAATCGTACAGACTTTTAAATGGAAGTGTGTGTGACAAATATGCCTGCAAGTTGATTTTTAATGGTACTGGTAACTGAAAACATTTGCATGCTGCATTCATACTGAAATCATAAAGAAAAACTATTCATTGCACTTGTTTAATGTGGGTTTGTCTTGTTTATTTCATTATAATGTGCATTGAATAAGCGGCACACTGTACAATCAAGACAAGCACATCAAGATTATAGCAGACTGCGGTCATTTGGTCTGCAGATGGGAAGGAAAGGAGAGGATTTGTAGACTTGGATATTGTTGCCTGACTGCATGTTTTCCAAATAATTTATTCTAAACTTTGCCCTTATGTAGTGAATTGTTTGATGAAAACATTCATTAGAATCCCTGAATACATTTGAGTATTATTTAGTATTTTTTCACCCACTCATTTACTCCATGTTTTGTTCTCTTTTCAGGAGGCGAGGCTAAATGTGGAGGCTCTGAGCAAGAGAGACGTGCTGCTGCTCTTTAGTGTTCTTGAGGGAGAGCTGGAGGCCAGAGACTTTGTCATTCAGGCACTCAAGGTTAGTGCAGTCCCTTTAATGCTGATGTAGGACAAGAACGTTTCTATAGTTTCTTTGTATGCTGCAATCTATGGCAGTATGGGCAAATTGTGCTATTCTTGGTTCTTAAAGGGACAGTTCACCCAAGAATGAAGGTTTTATCCTTATTTACGCAGCTATGTGCCATTTCAAACCCATATGTTTGTGGAAGTTTTGGAGAATCTTCATACAGCTCTTAATTTAGACCAAAAACACCATTAAGAACCATGTCTGTGCAGTATATATCCAAGTCTTCTCAAGCTATATGATAGCTTTGTATGAAGAAAATAATAAACGAACATAAAAAAAGAAAACAATTCGTGTGTAGTCATGTAGAATTTATTCAGGAGCATCTGGACTTATTTATCCATTCAAGATGTTTAGATGTTCAGCTACTTGCAGTGCTGCATGTTTTCCGAGCAGCTGCGTCCCAAGTCATACATCAGTCACATACATCACTTATGATCTTGTGGTGTGTGTTCCTTGGGGAGTTCCCTTCATCCTGATACATACTGAGGCACTTCAGTGAGAGCTGAAACATCTCAAACAAATATATAAACAAGCTACATATGATCAATACTAATAAATCAGCACTTCAATAATGATATGCCTCAATTATTGTCTGTTGACAGTCAGTAGTTCGCTGTCAAACAGGTTTAACTCTTCATACAGCAGACTAGATACACAGGAGAGACATTATAGCTGTATCACTCAATGAAATCCAGATGTCTGTCTGGTTCATAGCTCAATCGTGCACGCTAGCATATTAACGGTAACATCCTGTTAGTGTATTAAACATCAGTGTACAGTTTATCTATGGCAAAGCTCAGTTTATTTTAGATATGTAAAGGCTAAACATTTATAAAAATAACTTTAGCCTTTGTATAACTTGTCCTTAAGCTAGAAATAATGCCATTGGCTACGGAGAATTCTTGGTTTAGCTGTGCAACAAACCTCTCACATGGTTTTTGGAAAGTTGCAGAGAACCTACACTCAAATAAATGCCATAGGGATTGATATTTGATCATACCCGCCGTTTGTTGTGCTTCCTGCATGAACTTAAAGGTTCCATCGAATGAAAAATGTAATTTACTTTGGCATAGTTGAATAACAAGAGTTCAGTACATGGAAATGACATACAGTGAGTCTCAAACTCCATTGTTTCCTCATTCTTATGTAAATCTCATTTGTTTAAAAGACCTCTGAAAAACAGGCGAATTTTAACATAACACCGACTGTTATGTAACTTTCGGGATCATTAATATGTACGCCCCCAATATTTGCATATGCTAGCTCATGTTTAAGGCATTACACAAGGGTAAAACGTCTGGATCTGTGCTGGATCACAGCTGAATCATCAGACAAGGTAAGCAAACAAGAACAACAGCGAAAAATGGCAGATGGAGCAATAATAACTGACATGATCCATGATATCATGATATTTTTAGTGATATTTGTAAATTGTCTTTCTAAATGTTTTGTTAGCATGTTGCTAATGTACTGTTAAATGTGGTTAAAGTTACCATCGTTTCTTACTGTATTCACGGAGATGAGAGCCGTCGCTATTTTCATTATTAATCACTTGCAGTCTGTATAATTCATAAACACAACTTCATTCTTTATAAATCTCTCCAACAGTGTAGCATTAGCCATTAGCCATGGAGCACAGCCTCAAATTCATTCAGAATCAAATGTAAACATCCAAATAAATACAATACTCACATGAATCGATGCATGCAGCATGCATGACAAACACTTTGTAAAGATCCATTTTGAGGGTTATATTAGCTGTGTGAACTTTGTTTATGCTGGTTAAGGCAGTCGAGAGCTCGTGGGCAGGGGAGCACGAGATTTAAAGGGGCCGCGCACTGAATCGGTGCATATATAATTATGGCTCAAAATAGGCAGTTAAAAAAATTAATAAAAAAAATCTATGGGGTATTTTGAGCTGAAACTTCACAGACACGTTCAGGGGACACCTTAGACTTATATTACATCTTGTTAAAACAGGTTCTAGTGCACCTTTAAGTGTTTTGCTGCATTTCCAATTCAACTGCATTCTTGAGTTATTTTCAATACAACATTCATCGACCTTTAAAGGCACAATATGTGAGATATTTGGATTAAATTATCCAAAAACCACTAGAACTGTGTTATATATTTTGTTGACTTGTGTACATTATCCCAGATTGTTTAATTCCATAGAAATAAGCAATTTTAACTAGGGATGTGCACAAATAGTCGATTATTCGAATATTCGTTCTGTAATTAATATTCGAAAAATAAAAATACTATTCGAATTTTACTATGTTGCTTTGCTGGCCGTAAATGCAGTGAATCCATGATAAATCCTAAGCACTAAAACTCGCCGTTATAACTAAATGCACCGGGTGGCGCTGTGGAGCGTGTTTAAATAAGTTTATTTTATTTGATCGTCACATAATGTTGTCGTCTGCCTCGCAAAGTTTGGAATTACTTAGATGAAAATGATCTTACAAAATGGAATAACTTTTGATCAAATTAATTAATGAAACAGAGTTATCATAATATCAACACCATAATGAGAAAGCACATAAAATCTAAATACCCGTTGAGTGAGGAAAGACAGCTGTCCATCACTGCATTCACGACGGGTAAGAGCAGCTGTAAGTTATCCCCGAGTGAGCCAAGATGATCACTTATCTGATAGCAAAATGATTTTGAGACATAGCCTATGCTTCCTTTAAGTTTCGTCGAGGGAGATATATTTACGAACAGAAAACAAAGTGCTACTGTTAGAAACTTAGCATAGCACACAGTTATGTATTATTATCTTTGTGTCTCTGCAACGTCTGTCAGCACGGCTCGTTTTCTCAACCGAGCATGTGGATATTATTGTTTTTCTCAACATGAACATGTGAAACAATATAAACACGATAATCATATACTAACTCGAGTGTATTATGTACGTTTTGTACAATAACTGGCGCTCCCGCTCGTACTGCTTGAGATTAAATGCTTTTGTTCTTAATATTTTCTGCTTACACATATTGTTTAATCCTTTGAACTAAAAGAAAAACCTTAAGACATAATGTAAGCGTGTTGTGTATATTGCCTAATCGTAAGCTTGTTCAGAAATGGTTACAAAATATTGATGAATATAAAACAATAACGTCTTTCTCATTTAACCTCATTTAAATAAACGAATATTCGAATATTAGTTTTTTTATAACCCAAATATTCGAATACAAAATTTTGGATAAATGCCCATCCCTAATTTTAACTAGTGTCCCATCCCTTGTCATTGCATCACCTATCAGTGACGTCATACCCGCGTTACCCTCGAATATGTTTTATTCTAATATCGATCTAGCTTACTGTGCAGTGTGCAACAAGTGTCTCACAGCAGCCGCCGAGCGAACGCACAGAGTAATGTTATAACATCGTTTTCAACACACAAATGTATCTAATATGATAAAACAGCTCTGCGATACCCCACATACGCTTGACTGAAAGAAGCAGAAGTGGCGACTGCAGCAAAATAAAAATTCCGCTGCTCTCGAGCCGTGTGTCACGCTCGTCTTTCATTAGCAATCGCTCCAGCGCCCTCGTTCCACTCCCACAGCACTCGGCCCTGCTCTGCTTCATACTACAGTAATGTTAATAAAATCTCATCCATGAACTTGATTTCTGCCCGAGTCCCGTCGGATTCTTTTCCACTGGCTGTGAGGTGAAGACGACAACTCCAATGATTCCGCACTCAATCTCGGCATCATCAAGCTACGCCTTTGCTTTGAATAGGTGACCTCTAGCGGCGAAAAATTATATATTGTGCCTTTAAAATCTTTAATACATTAGCTCATCCATGAATATGAATCTCATCGGATTCTTTTCCACCAGCTGTAGACATGAAGACAAGACTTCCCATGATTCTGCAAAATCAATGCATCATCAGACTATGCCTTTGTTTTGAATAAGCGACCTCTAGAGGTGAAAACTACATAGTGTGCCTTTAATTAGAGCCGACTGGGTCTCATTTTACCTTGCTTTTCCATCAGACTCTCTTCTGTTTAAATTTTATTTATTTATTTTTTCTGTGAGACTCCTACTACATTCCAGCACTGTTGCTGGGCCCCATCCCACACTTCTGGTGGACACACAGCTCAGCAGACAGAACTCAACTTTTGTGCGCCACAGCCAGATTAAACATCTTAAGGATCACTTCAGCAAAACACATCTGCTACACTTTTTTATTTTTTTATTAAAAAAAAAGTACTTTAGAGTACCATATAAATAAATACCATACTATATATATATATATATATATATAAAATATATATATATAGCAATTCAGTACTATTATATTGGTGAATCTCACAAAACTGTTAAGAACATTACACAGAACTGTTAAGAACCAATTCATATTTTAGTCAAAAGTATGCAAATTATGGTCACACTTTATATTAGATGTGCTTAACTACTATGTACTTACATCAGAAAATAAGTACAATGTACTTATTGTGTTCATATTGTATTTCAAAACACTTTTGCTGCTATTGAGGTGGGATATGGGTATGGTTAGGGACAGGTTTGGTGGTATGGGTATGTTTAAGGGTGAGTTTAGGTGTAAGAGATGGGTCAACAGTGTAATTATAGATGTAATTACAGAAATTAATTACAGCTCTAAATACATGCAGGTATTTTTAAAATATATAAAAACATGTATGTACACAATAAGTGCATTGTATCAAATGATTCAGTTAAATGTTAGTACATAGTAAAGACACCTACGTGTAATATAAAGTGGGACCCAAATTATATATATATATATATATATATAAGTGGATCTACTTATTTGGCAATTTTGACTCAGAATCAGCCAGACAGTGAGCAAGACAACTTCCCTTTTGAGCATCTGCGTCAGTACAAACGACAACAGTCTGGGCTCCTGGTCAAGCCTTGTTTTATTCCAAAATACACTTTGATTGTTATTTGTTCTCTGCACAAACATGTCAAACATTATTATGCACATTTCCTGTTGTCTAGTATCAGCTTTAAATTTTATTGTAGTGCCGTTGGTTCATCTGATCATGTTAGCATGGTAATAAAATTCAGCATCTGTGCTCTTAGATCATGTTTTTTGTGGTAAAGCTGCATGGAAGGCTGCACAGATATTATCTGCTGCATTCCTGTTCTTGAAAGCATTGGACTGAGGCTATGTGAGCATCACAAAGAGTAGATTTTGGGTATTAACCATTCTTTTAATCACTTTTAAGGGACTTCTTAAGTGGATAGCATATATTTAACCCAACTGCATATTTCTTTCAAAACTCTCTGTGGTTTTTAGGGGCGATGTTCTGGCATGCTGGGATTACAATCTCTGTCACTCATTGCTTGCTCTGAATGAGGTCATTAAGGCATGACTTTTCTGCTCTGACTCTCTCTCTCACACATACACGCATGACAAATGTCCCTTATGCATTTGGTCTAAAGAAAAAGGGAAAAATCAGGAGGGCAGAAATCACATCACAACAGCTTATAACTTCATTAGCCATGCTAATTGTACATACAAACACTATTCATTATTTCCTTGTGGTGTTTTCTGTGAAAAAAATAAAAGTGGAACTAAATAGTATTTTTCTCAAATAATCGTTTCCATACTTATTTATCCCCCTTAGCAGCTATTGACTTTTGAGGGGAAAACTTGAAAACATTTCATGACTTAAAAGTAAATAGTTTTAAATAGTTAGACTTTGTGTTCCAGAATGAATGCCCTCCACGTGTCCATCTTAAAGTTTAAAGTAAGTATTCTCAAAATTTAAAAAACGGCTTCATATATATATATAATTTTTTTTTTTTTTTTGTAATTTGAGGAGCTAGCATGGAGGATTTTGGGAGTGCATGTAGCAGATACCAAAAGTATCTCACTGTTGTCAGTAGGTTGTTTACCTTTATCCCCTGGTCTCTAATTTTCTTAGTGAAGATACTCTGTATGTTATCTTTCTCTATCAGATAGACATTCTCTCTCTCTCTCTCTCTCTCTCTCTCTCTCTCTCTCTCTCTCTCTCTCTCTCTCTCTCACACACACACAAACAAACACACACACATAAAGGTTGTTTGAAGGCACCAGACTGGCTGACTTATCTTAAGTCATTAGTAAGGTTAATCTTCTCAAGGCCCCCATAATTGCTCAAGCTTTTAGCCTAAACACACACGCACACACACACACACACACGCACACACGCACGCGCGCGCGCACGCACGCACGCACACACACACACACACACACACACACACACACACACACACACACACACACACACACACACACAAACACTATTGAAAGCATCATAAATATAGAATGGAAAGTACACATCCATTAACTTGACAAACAAAAGATTTTGCATACAGAACAGCTGTTGTGTATTTGGGCAATTTGGAGCTTGCAATTATCTAGTATTCAAGTAAATAGCTTGAATACAGTACTTTCAAGTCCCTTTATTTCATTTTAGATTTTGTGTCAGATTTTTATTGCCAAATGGAAACATATTAAAACAAGAAATATATAATAATCTATAATAATATATATAGAATACACTAATATATATTAGAGTGTTGTGTATCAAAGTACAGCAATGACACATTGTCTTTTAAATATTTAAAGCCCAGGAAATTATTCATTTTAGGACTAGATTAAATCCACCTTTTAGTCTGATACTTCTTTTTAAACTAATACTTGATGTTTGTGTTGGGCATATTTTTGTGTGTGTGTGTGTGTGTGTGTGTGTGTGTGTGTGTGTGTGTGTGTGTGTGTGTGTGTGTGTGTGTGTGTGTGTGTGTGTGTGTGTGTAAACCAGAAGAATGTCCAATATAACGAAGAGTGGCTATGGAATTCTGCATCTTGTGAGATTTTGTTTACAAGGCTGATTGTTTATCTGTCACAATAATAATCTAAAAATCTCAACTGAAAGTAACTACAAACATCTTGCTGTGCATGTTGTGAGTGGGTTGTGGATGTGCATGGTTAGAATACAGGTCTCAGTACCATTTTGCCTTTGTTTTCTTGTTTTGTTTTTGACTTTCTTTAAAATAAGAAAAGAAAAAAGAACTAATTAAAAAGGCAATTAGTTTAGTCTGACCTGTGTAATGTTGCAGTCACTTTTGACTTCTCTTTTCCCGACTTTTTTTTTTCTTTTCTTACTATCAATTTAAATCAAAGTGGTTAAATAAGATTTTATTTGTTATATAACAGCTCCTAGATGCTTATCTTCAAGATACTTCAGAAACGCCTTTCCTTACTTTTTTTTCCCCCTTCATTTTCTCTTTTTTCCATATAATTTACAGGATGTTTTCTAAAACAGGGAATTTAGCCCTTCGATTTGCTCACTAACTTCCAATATGTTTCAGTAGGGAATCAAATCTGGAAAGAAAATTGCATTCATCAAAGACAAATGACATTCATCTTTGAAGCTGCTGTGTGTATTTTTTACAGTATTAAAATGTTTTTTAAAGCCCCAAGCTTTCATTAAAGTATTGGTGGGAATGTCACCCGCAGTCCTCATATTCTCCTATGTTTTGTTAAACATCTTCAGCAGGACAAAAACACTCCCTTTCTACCTCATCCCTTCTGCTTCAGAGACTGAAAAACACTCATTCATTGTGTCACGTCTGCACGGCACATTTATCTGTTCCAGCATCAGCACCACAGAGGTTCACAAAGAATCAAAGTGTACACTTATGTACCACATTCATCATGGCTAGTGTGTGAGTTTCCGATAATCCTGTTTCTGTACAAGTCGAATCTTAGGACTGCCTCAAATGGCAAGGCTTTATGTTGCTGAACTTGAGTAAACCATTAAAACACACAAATACTCTCACAAACACTTACCAGCTGGACATGCATGTTACAACTTGAATCTGTCAATCTGAGAGCAGATATATATATATATATTTATCATGACATGCTAAAAACAGTCCTAAAAATGTTTAAATTGTTGTTTCCGCCATGGAATTTAACAGTTTAAAAGGTCATTGCAACTGTTTATTGCAATTGCAAATTTATCTCTCACAATTCTGACTTTTTTCAAGTTAAAGTCCAATTCTGAGGGGGAAAAGACTAACTTTTTGATATAAACTCGCAATTCTGAGAAAAAGTCAGAATTGCATGATATAAAGTCGCAACTGCGAGTTATAAAGTCAGAATCGCTATTCTAACTTTATAATACACAATTGTGACTTTATATCATTCAATTCTGACTTTATAACTTGCAATTGTGAGAAAAAAATCTGAATTGTGAGATTAAAAAAAAGTCGTAATTACCTTTTTTATTTTTTATTCAGTGGCAGAAACAAGCATCGTTAGAATACAGCTTTGTGACTGGTAATAATTATTTGTGGTAGGTAATTTTTCATCCTCCAGGCAGGTGTGGAAAAACGTTAATGTTGGACCCTGAGTGTGTGTTTAGATGCATATCCATCTGTGTGTATTTACCCCTCCTCCTGACATTAATTGTCATACCTCTATTCCCTGTAGACATCTAGTCCTTTTTCAACAGCTCCCACTCCCACAGCTTTCAGCTTGAATCACGAAACATGCCATGTCATTCCAAACTACCCTGAAGGAGGTGGAGTATTTCATCCCTCTTTTCTTCTTACGTGTAAGCTCCAATCTCTTTTGTTACAACCATAAGTACGTTTATAAGTTTAACCACACAGAACACTCTAGCATCCACCTAGCAACAGCCCAGAACACCCTAGCAACTACCCAGAACACCATAGCACCCCAAAGGTCCTGATACACCTCAAGCAAAATCAAAGAACAAACTGGTATGATGTCATTTTGAAAAGAAAATCAGGCCAAAACGAAGTTCGTTCGAGTTCAAAACAGCTTGCCGAAGTAAACTTTCCAGAAATATTCACTCCAACTTAAACCTTTAAACTATCATTGACTGTGGCGATGATGTAATAGATAGGTGTGGCTTTGAGGCTCCGCCTTCTTTGATGTGGAAATCTTCTCTGGTTTATTTCTTCTGTTCAGTTCATTGTGGTCAGACGTCTGCGAGTAAACATGAATACACTGGAGAGCCGCTTTATAGTTTAATCCCATGTAGCCAATCACAGACATATCTGTTGAGTGTGTGAACACAATGGCCAAATGAGCCCTTTTAGTTCAGAGTCATTTCAGGAGGTATTGAATTACTCCAGCTGGAACTTTTTTTGGTGTCCCATTCACTGCATTGACCCTACCTAGACTGAAGCAATTGTTTTCATCCCTATATGGACCCCTTACTTGACCTCTTACTTAAAACAGCAAACACAGAGAGCTGAACACACACTTACTCTCTCTCTCTCACACACACACACACACACACACACACACACACACACATATATACACAGAGCCTTCGAGAATGGTTTATGTTGCTTTTGGCAGGGTCATATGCTCTGTATCATCTCATTTCCTGTTTAGAAAGCAAGTATGGACTGAGCATGTCTGTGTGAAAGAGAAAAATGGAGACTGCTTTACAAGACTTGCAAAATGAAATGGAAGCTACAAAAATGATCAACAAACTCCCCTTAATACCAAGATAACAGATCTCGAATAGCTGTTTCACGTTAAAAGATTATGGACATTTTGATCTCTTTAAACACTAATTGTTTAAACTGAAATGTGCAGAAATCAAATAAAATTCACCTAAAATAATCAAATAAATCCCTCTTCCTCTGTCTCTCTCTCACTGCAGGCCCAGCGTAAAGATTCCTACGTGTGTGAGCGATATGGCAAATACAACCTGAGCGACCCGTTCCTGGCCCTGCAGAGAGACAGTGAGGTTCTCCAGAGCTCCAGCCAGACCAGGGGAGATGGAGGAAGTTCCTCCCAGAGACGAGAGGGGGGCTGTGGGGCCACGGCTCACTCAGACCCTTTGGCGGTGCTGAAGCTGGTGGTTGGACACTGCAGAAGGATGCAGGAAAAGATGCTGAAACAGCTGGCAGCTGCTGAGAACAGACACAGGAGGGTGAGTTTATACTGCATAATAGCTAAAAGCAACTGACATCGTACCTGATGTGAACATCATATCATTTAAATTGGATTTACCAGAGTGTAACAGGTCAAGGAGAGATTGGAATGGTTTATAAGCTAATCTTTGTCTCTTTCTGCCGCCCCTCTGTGGTGGTTTCAGGTCATTGCTGATCTGGAAGAGGAGAAGAGAAAGCATGCTGAGGATACTGCAGAAGGAGATGATGTCACATACATTCTGGAGAAGGAGAGAGAGCGCCTCCTGCAGCAGGTACAAAGAACTGATAATATAATTGTGATCTTAATTCCAGGTTCTCCTAGGGAACAGGCTACAATTTTCCTTTACCCTAATCAAAATGAGTGTTTTTCTCTATTAAAATATACATTCAAACATCATTTTTATTAGGATTTTGCAAGTTTTTGCATATAACAACAAACTTGTTATAGATCCCACTAGTGTTGTCACGATACTAGAATTTCTAACTTCGATACGATACCTTGAAAAATATCGATATTCGATACCATTTTCGATACCACGGAGAAAAAAACTGCCACAATATTAAGGGGTTATTTTTTTATTTAAAGCTAAATATAACAAGTCTAGAACATATATTTTACATTAACAAAACTGTCCTGAGGTAGTGCACTTGTTCAAAAGCCTCTCAGATTGCATTACATTCAAAAACCAATAAATTGCAAGTAAAAAAAAAAAAAAAGTGCAATCTTTTGTATTTCCAAGTAAAATCAAATCACAATGTCAACAAAAGATACTTAAACTTCAAGCAAAAACAAAATCAGTGCAATCTTATGCATCAAGTATCAAATTAGTAAACAAAATAATTAAATGGAATCTTTTGCTGCAGTTTTATGCAGATTTTCTCTACAGAGGTGAGTGAGATTGACACCCATTACTGTAATGCAATGAAAAATACTTACAAAACATTTGTTAATCAAAGTTAAAAGTTGATTTAAACTAACATTCACTAATACATGTACTAATTAAAATCCAAAGTTCTATTTGTTAATATTTTTTCATTGGACCGGAGCTAACATGATCCGCTATATTTTTATTACCTAATACCTACTGTTATCAAAGATTAAAATATACTGTAACAAATGCATTGCTCATCGGTCATAAAAGCTGGTTAATACATTAACGTTATTTGATGAACAGATTTAAACGCAAACGTGCGTGCATCACACGCGAAAACAGTGCTCACTGGATCGACATGAAGTCGTCAAGTCACCTTTATTTATATAGTGCTTTTAACAACACAGATCCGGCTGTCGGTCTCTCAGGTGCTTTGATATATTAGTGGTGTTAGCGCCTTTTGTTAGCACTGTTCTGTAGCATCTCTTGCATATTGGCTTATACATATTTCCAGATAGCACTTCTGCTGTGTTCCTTATCAACCAAAGCCGGTCGCGCGGGCGCTGCACTCGCCATCTTTCCATTCACTTCACTTTTGCTAACCAGAGCAAATTAGACGAGTGCGAGTGCGAGTGCGCGTGCGCGTGCGCATGTGGTGGTCGTCAACGCGCCTTTGGAGAGAAGTGAAAGTGAAAGCGCAGCTAGTATCGATACTTCGGGAAATTAGTATTGGTACCGTTCAGATATTTCAGTATCGATATTTATCGAAATATATATTTTTGACAACACTAGATCCCACATAAGGCTGCATGATAAATCGCTTTAGCATCGATATCGCGAGGTGCGCATTCGCGATGTGTGTCAAGTATAGGGATCGTAGTTGATGTGTTATCTGTACAGACCAGGCACCAAGTTCAAAATGCACATGATTCTCGGATTAATTGCAAGGTTTAACCATCATAGAGTAAAAGTTTATAATTTGCACGTGTTTAGGTCCTGTCAGTTTAAACATTCAAGCGATTTTTCTCTGTGCACACGCAGAGCTGCACAGACAGAATACGAACAAATTCTCTTCTTTTTTTCGTCTGTTTGTGCTTGAATGGACACAAACACGCAAAATTATGTCAAAATGGCTGGCTCGGCGAGTTTTCTCGTAAACACAGATGCTTATGGATTATGTGAGCGTAAACAGTTGAGAAAGAAAACGGATGAACATCATTATGCATTTGCTCTTAAAATCACTTTTGTATCTTTAACAAAGATGAATTATATTTCATTTAAACACTGAAGACTATGCAGTGTTATTTTACATTTCATTATTCAATTTCTGTACATAAATACCAGACTTAGACTTACCTGAAAAACAATAGGCTGAAGCACTGTTTATTTCATTTTTATCTTTGTTATATTGTAATTATCTATGCTTGTAATTTATTTTCTATGTAGATTCACTCCCCCTACAAAATCACCCCAATCATTCATATAATTCTTTTCAAATAGAGCTATTCATCTTGTGAAACCGTTTTCATATAGCAGAAAAACAAAATATAAATATTTTTCCAATATCGTGCAGCCCTAATCCCACAGAAAACAAAAGGTATTTTTACACAATATTTAATAAAACGTACTCTTTAACAGAAAAATAACATATACTGTAACATTTTAAATAAATGTATTAATAATAATAATAATAATAATAATAAATGTTCCTTCAGCATATTAGAATGATTTCTGAAGGATCATGTGACACTGAAGACTGGAGAAATTATGCTGAAAATTCAGCTTTGTATCACAGGAATACATTACATTTCAAAATATATTAAAACAAAATTGTAAATTGTAATAATATTTCACAATATTTGTTTTTACTGTATTTTTGATCAAATAGATGCAGCCTTGGTGAGCATAAGAGAATTTTCAAAAACATTTAAAATCTTTCAAACCTTAAACTAGTAGTGTGCTCTTAAAAAACGTCTTATCTTGCAAAATGTTTGTGTGTAAATCTATGACTTTATCAACGTATTTCAATCAATTTTTTTTTTTTATACATATGTTTAGTTGGAGTTTGAGAAAGCAAAAACGTCCCGAATGGAGAGGGAGAACAAACGACTGCACGATCAGTTAGAAGATCAGCGGGTCCAGCATAAACAGCTCATGACAGCGCTGAGTCGGGAATGCAAGCGCTCCGGCACCCGCGCACACGAGGAGTCCCAGCGTGCCAACGAACTCAGCCATTGCCTTGATCGCGAGCGAGCGGCCAATCAGACTCTGAGGGCGGAGCTTGAGGAGGAAAAGAAGAGGGCTATGCAAATGGAGGCGAGGCGAGAGGAGCTGTTGGCCGAGTTTGACACTGAACGGGAACAGCTCGGGCTGAGAATACGGAAAGAGGAAGCACGCTGTAACGCACTACAGGAAGAACTAGAGAGGGTGAGGAGAGAGATGAGCAATGCTGATGAGAAATCAAATAAGACCAAGACAGAAATGAACGGACATCTTACTCCTACGGAGGACGATGGGAGTGTTGAGAAGCAGAATATGTTAACCAATGGGAGCTCTCTGACCAGTTCACAAGCTCACAGCCCTACGACAAGCAATCAGTCACCAGACATACCCAGTGTACAAGCTGCGTACCAGGCTGGCATCAACCAGCGCTTCCACGCAGCCCGTCACAAGTTCCAAGGCACCACTGATCAAGATTCTCAGGCGGTCTCTTCCCCTCCAAACAGTCCGCATGACCTTTCACCCTGTGCGGCCCATGCGTCTCCATTAGACAACGTTTCATCTAAACAAGCAGCCCGCAGCACCGTCACACAGGCCCTGAGTCGCTTCAGCACTCAGCAAGGTCCCAGCTCACCAACATCCCCCAACAGTTCTCCTTTCGGCACAGATTACCGCACGTTGGCCCAATCTGGGATGTTGTCTCCCACCATCAGGTCTCCAACTATTTCCAGAGCCGACAGAGGGAACCCACCTCCGATCCCACCCAAGAAACCAGGCCTCGCTGAAACGCCCCCTTCTCCGGCCACCCTCCGAGCTGCTCACTTGGCTCAAATGTCGGCCGGTTGCGGACGCAGCAGCAACCCAGAGAGCAGCAAAGAACCAGACCTGGTGCTGTCATCTAGCGGCTAGCAAGCACAAATGATGAACTTGATCACGTCAAACACTGTTGATTTTTTTTTTGTAAGGGACGTTTCAGGTTTTTAAAATCATTTTGGAAGATTTGAATGATATATTTTCGATGTAAATTTGCAATGTTACAATATCTCATTCAAATGCATGTTGATTGTGTGCATGAATACATTATACATTCTGTATTTTCTGTATGTCATCTATGAGAAAAATCACCTGTTTATGGCTGACAATCACCATAGTTTTATATATTGTTATTCTGACAAATATTTATATATAAACACAACCATTCAAAAAGTTTGGGGTCAGTAAGATTTTCTTGAAAGAAATTAATTCAGGAAGGACGCATTACATTAATCAAGACATTTATGCTACAAATTTTAATTCATAAAATAGTCCTGTAAAAAATGTCATGGTTTTCACCAAAATTAATTAAGCTGCAGCTGTTTTCAACATTAATGTTGACATGTTTCTTGAGAAGCAAATCAGCATATTAGAATGATTTCTGAAGGATCATGTGACACTGAAGACTGGAGTAATGATGCTGAAAATATAGCTTTTCCATCACAGGAATAAAATACATTAAAATAGAAAACGGTTATTTTAAATTGTAATAATATTTCAAAATATTACTATATTTTTTGAACAAATAAATGCAAACTTGGTGAGCAGAAGAGACTTCCTTCAGAAACATTTAAAAAGGTTACCAACCCCAAACTTTTGAACTTCTGACCATTTTACCCTTCCCTGTCATCTAGTTTATACACTGAACTATATATTTACAGATTGCATGAGCAAACAATCCTTTGCTTTCTCACATAGCAGTTTGTTTTTTGTATATCTAAAGACATTGGATATTTACCCTAAATATTCACATCTCGCTCAGAATCATGTTACAGATGTTTGTATCACCTTATAATGTTTTGTTCTGTTTATCTTTGAAGTTTGTATTCTTTTTGTGATCTGATATGGATGTTATTTTTATAACCAATATTATCTATAAATTCTTTGTTAAACTTGTAGACATGGGCTGGAACAAATTTTTGCATATCTGTACCGCCTAAATCCAGCCAGCAGGGGCCACTGGGTGGTAAAGTTATCACCCATCCTCAGCCATTCATAGACAATATGTGCAATGGAATACTAGCACACTAGTATACACAATATACTGCCTTCTATTTTGTATAAAATAGTATGCGAAATAAAGTTATTTTGAGATTTAATCTGATTTTGTGTACAAATGTACTTGTGGCAGTCCTCTCAAATAATGGTGATGTTAAAAAAAATCAGATGCTATTCATTTGACGGGTTGGGTGCATTTGTGTTCAGCAGAACAAAGAAATTCATACAGGTTTGGAACTACATGATAGAATTTTCATTTTTGGGTGAACCGTCTCTTTAAATATTCTTTAATTTCATACATATTCATAATTGAAACCTAAAATGACTAAGTTAAAAAAATAAATAAATGTGTAAACCTTAAATGTGTTTATTTTGCAATAATGACTGGCTGATTGTATGTAATCCTCCCTAAAAGGCTATTTACCTAATTAATTAACTGATATTGAATATTAATGTAAGTATAAATTATTTAGGAAAATAATTTGAGAAGTAAATAATATGGCAAAGTATTGTGAGAAACATGAAACTAGCTCAGTTATGTAAGAAATTGACCAATCAGAATCGAGTCTTCCAGAGGGCTATCTAATAATGAACGTTATCATAAAGTGTTACCCCTTAATGTCATAATATAATGAGCTGATCATATATAAGTCAGCCAGGAACAGAACAGAAGTTGTGATTGTGACATATATCTGAGTGAAACTGCTTCTCGAACAAGGAAAATGTAGGATGGCACTTGATTTTGTCCATCGTGAACTGATTTGATGGTTGTGGTTTGCTATTGGTCGATCTCATGTGAGTGACAGGTTGCCCCGCCCTCGTGCCAGTGAACGCATCATCAGAGAAGAAAAGAGATGTCACTGCAAGAAGAAGGGGAAGTTATTTTGATTAAAGATTACGAGGGGAAAAAAAATAATGTTGTGCACGGATTAATCATTTATAATAAACAAGAGTTTCATTTTGACTTTCAAGAGTTTCAAACACTCGCTGCAAGCTTAATGCCACAGAAATTAGTCATTGTCAGTGTCTGATTCTCATTTTGAAGTTATAATGAAAGCACAACTGACCCTTAGATCTCCCAGCATCTGCTGTCTCAAACTCGGGACAAAGCGTGTGAAAAACGTGTGTGCATCACAAGCATCCATGTGAGACTAACAGGAGCAGGGATCACAGTTTAACCAGCCAGGAGCCTCTCCCTAAATCCTAAATCCCCTCTTTATGTGTGTGTATATGTGTGCGAGTGTGTGTGGCCCGGGAAACAGAGGGGCAAACACGCATGAAGTATGTGCCACTCTGCCCCCGGTCACAATGGTCTTACCAGGTTCCAGTCAAGCGCAAATTCACTGCTTATTTAGTTTGGAACTGGACTCGACAACTTGAAAAATCTAACTGAAATCTATTAAAAAAAATTTAATATAAATATAAATATATTATAATATAATATAAATTAAATCTAGTATAAAAAATAAAAAATTTCATTATTTACATTATGTACAGAGAGTGAGTAAATAATACATTATTATAATTATAACTATTCCTTCAATGTCTCTTAAAATATCAGTGCTGCTATTTCTGCTGACTACATTGGTTTATCTGTAGATGTCCTCTGTGTCAGGGGATGGTCACCCCCTCTGGTGGATGCTGCTAATTAACATTCCTGTTTGGGACAGTAGGTCGAGGTTGCGAGGCCGACAGGGACGCATGCCTGGCCTGGTGAAATCTGTCTCCCACACACTGCTATAATCACCAGCTCCTCTAGATCAGGGGAGGGGAGGGCACTGACCTCTCAGTACAGAAAGGACAAGTCACTAATTATTGGTGCACATCCTGGGTCCCAAAGGGTTAAGAATTCTGGTCATACACTGTTTAGAGACAACAAAATGTTACAAGTGATGCTCTCCGCTGTATGCGCTCCAATAGTGGTTACCTTTGGAACTAGATTTGGTATTTAATCAGTATTTAATGGTTGTTTATCAGGCAAGCATCACTACTATGGCTCATTTATATATACTGTTTCCAAGTCTTTCCTAATATCAAAACTTGTAATATACATAGTGCATATTTAATATAAGTAAATAAATGCCATTCAACCAAAAAGGATACTATGAAAACGTATCTCCTAATGTGCATATTTCATCCAATATTGATCTTGGCAGGAAGCTAAAGCACAGTCTGAGTTAAAGTGACCAGAAACATTCTTTCTGGAGCTTTTTGTTGTTCACTTTGCATTACTGTGTGTAAAACAGTTTACCCTCCATCTAATACCAGTGGTGTATTTTATGAGCAAGGTGGGCTGATTATAGGCCTATACATTCAATCACAATGTCATTTCCCAAAATATATGAGCAATGGCTACTATCTTGGCTGAGAAGGTATTCATTGAGTTATATATAGACTTGCATACACCAGTTTGGCATGTTGAAACCAAAACAAACACTGGACGTCTGGCCCGATATTACATTATATAGGCATGTTATAAGGCGATGATAGATAGATAGATAGATAGATAGATAGATAGATAGATAGATAGATAGATAGATAGATAGATAGATTGATTTGTTGTGGTAATATAACTATAGTAATATAAACAAATGACTTTACCCAATACTGTACAAAGTTTTCTACAATTAAAGGGTATATACGACAATACACTACATTTTACTGTAGTAAAAACTAAAGAATACTACTGTTTTTATTACAGTTTATCAGTTCACTATAGTTAATACTACAGTATGCTGTAGCATTCATTAACAAAGTGTTGTAAATACTGTAATATATACAGTATACTATAGTTTACTATAATGAATACTATAGTATTTTTTTCATGTGGGGCACGATTGTATTACTAATTTAGGCATACGATGATATTATTATGTTTTAATCCAAGATACATCAAAAATATCATGGTAGTGTGCAAAAACGACGGTCTACTTCTTTGTAAGTTGTCAGAGTAACGCCTGACAGTGTGTTGAAAAGCGCGGATGTTATCTGTGACAGCATCAGGAAATGTGTGTTGACGCGCGCTCATTCATCTCATCTCCTCGTGCTGATTCCAGCCAATGAGCGCCAGGACACCCCCACCAACCAGAGATATTCCTCAGAATCTGATTCTGCGGGACATATACTGTACCTCACCCAATGGACAGGTCCAGACGCAATGAATTAGGAACCGTGATAACTATTTTAACAGAGATATTTTCAGATTCCTTCTGCTGCTCGAATGAAAGGAACTTACTTGGATACTTAGGAATATTAAATAGGCTGTTTTATATGGATATTTCAGAGTACCTTTATCGATCCTAACGTGGAAAGATACATTATTTGAATTGTGAGGAATACAGTATCCCTAGACCCACAATGAACCTGTGACATTTTTTTTTTTTTTTGGATTAAAAAATTTCATAAACTGACCGTGTATAACATGCGCGAGTTTGATGGATTTGGTTGCGCGTCAGCAGCGCGCAGGGAAAGACAGCGCGCGCGTAAAGGATTTCTCTCACGCCGTGAACCGAGCGGCACCGCTCACAGGATTTACCTGCTCTTTATCTTACTGCTGCTCATGTTTACTCCCACTGTGGACTCGTCTTGGTGGTAGGTGTTTCTAATTGTTTATTTAAAGTGGCACAAGAGCCACTCATGCGCACTGTTCGACCTAATGTAAAACTAATAGAACTGTTGCTGCAGTAAAGTAGTATTGGGTTGTTTACTGTAATTTACAACATAGATAAACCAGTCCCCTCAAACCAAATCCTAAAAGTACGTTCACATATTTTGTCTCACAATCTGGGAACAATCATAGCAAGTATCCTTTAATAAAAAACTAAAAATAGGAATTTTTTATCCAGTAGGATTTCATTTGATTCTTGTTTGACCCTGTTAGGGATGACTCCAAATTAGGATTGATATTCCTAGATTAGTGAGGAAGTAAAAATAAAATTATATGAAATTCATATGACTGTAATTTTTATCTAGAAAAGCAAAGTTTATCGAGATAAAATTATTGCTTGTATTTAAATTTGTATTTAGCTCATCACATGTAAAAAAAAAAAATCACTTTTGTATATCAGGGTGAGGAACACCCTGATATACAAAATTTAACTAAGTTAAATTTTGCAGTTCAATAAATTCCTCTTCTGCCATTCTAATTCAGATTACACAATTAAGTTGTTTACATTTGTCTCTAGATATGACTCACTTCCCCTTTCAATACAATGTAATTTTGTTCATCTGTTTTATGATCCACCCAGCAGAAAATCACAAGTTTGATCACCTAGATCACCAAGTACAAGAAATACATTAGCATTACGCATTTGAGATTAAAACAGAAGAGAAATACTGGATATAGTTGCAAAATATGAAACCATGTCAAAATAATAATTATAATAATAAAAACATTAGTTACTAATAAAATGTTTTCAGAGAACATAAATATACATTTATATTCAGTCTAATCTAATGTAATAATATAATGTTCTTTAAATTGATTTTTTTTTCCCAATTCCACTCATAGTCCAGAGCATAACAAGGAAGGAAGATCAGTTAGTGATGTAAAGTTAGTATTATTTGAAAGACAAAAATGGCACAAAAAAGAGTGATATTAATAAAAAGTCAGATAAAATGAGACAACAAGAAAGAAGAAGAGAGAAAATTATCTCTAGATGCCTTCTCAGAGCAGTTGTTAGTAAAGACAGAGGAGTCTGATGTCTTAAACTGACACTGATCAACACATTCCAGAATTCAGACTGTTCTATAACTGATCTTGGCTGGATCAGCAGACCTACTTGTGCTAACACACCATATAAACACACTTGCTAGGGTGATATAGATTTGAAGTGACTTGGTTCAGAAGTTATTGCTTTTCATCTCCATTTCTTCACTGTATAACAGCAGACATGATGACACAATGGCAGACTTCGCCTTTAAAAACGTCTAATTGCAGCATTCATAAGTTCCCCATCACGTCTCAGAGGTAGCAATATCAACATAGTCAGCACACTGCCTAGTGCCCCACAGCTGAGTAAACAACATAATCTCAGTCCACGCTATTTTTTGATACTTTCAATTAAAATGAACGCTCGGTTTCTCTCAAACGCACATGATAAGACAATAATACCGTATTTCATGAATGGAAAAAGGAGGGTTATCATTTGTATCATCTCTGTTGTAATAACTATACGTCTGGCCCCTTTTGCCCTCCATAAGGCAGTGGGGATTCAACGGCGTGAGTCTGCAAGACAGCCATGGCAGCATGCCCAAATCCGTGTGAGCCAGTGGTGATAAATATCTCTCAGTTCCTATGGTAATTTATACAGTTATGGGGATTGTTGTCATCGTTGCAATCAATTCACGCGTAGCGGTTTTCTGGCTCACGTGCAGCAGCCTTTCCCAATCCCAGCCGCATGCAGCTGATAAGTGTTCTGGAACAGAGAGGCAGAGTGAGATTGTGTTTCTGTGTGTCAAGGATCAACAGGGCAACCGCGCAAAGCCGGCAATAGCAGGCCCTCCCATGGATGCTATAGCGAGAGGAATAAGTCTTTCATTGGGTCGTATGTTTGCACTAGTATGTCATTGTGAGTGAGAGAGAGCGATAGGGACAGCCATAAGAGGAGTGGAAATTGTTCAGTAGGTTTGTACGGAGTGCTGTCGCACAAACCCAGACACGACTGACTGGATAACGAGATCCGGGAAGGAGACAAGGGCGCGTGAGCACAGCATAAACCTCGCCGAGGGTGTCTGTGTGGTGCGCTTGAACAGAAAGAATAGGCCAGGAAAATGCTACACCTACAACACAAATATCAATACCAGAATGGCAAATGTTTTGTAGAAATGTGGTTAATCAACAAAGAACCATGCGAAATAGGACATGCTGGGGATGTCCTAAATTATGGAGTAAGAAATAGTCCTTTAAGAGATAGTTTAAAAAATTATGATTTACTCAACTTCATGTTGTTCCAAACCTGTATGACTTTCTTTCTTCTATGGATCACAACAAAATTGTATCCCATTGACTTTCTTTGCCTGTGAAAAGAAGACATTTTTCAAAACAAAAACATATTTTGCGTTCCACGGCAGAAAGGAAATCATACTGGTGAGGGTTGAGTATGTGATGACAGAATTTTATCATGGCAATTCATAACTATTTTACGTTTTGGTGAATTGGTAGCTAATTCATATAAATTCATACAATCTTATGTCATCCGATTTCGCTCAACTGACTGTTTAACAGGTAGACCTTCATGCATACATTTTTAAAAATAAAAATCTAACAACATTGATCAAATTCTTACAAAATGGCAACCCCAAAATAGTTATGTTTCATCATGAGATTGAGTTTATTTTGGGGTGAACTATCCTTTTAAGAGTCCTTGAGCCTTGAGATTTTGCAGACAGTAAAATATCATAGGGGTATCATTATTGCAAAATATCTTAAATAAATGGATATGAAATATTGATTTAAAGAAACAGGCTGAGACATGAAACTAGTACAGCAGGAAATCAGTTGACTGGAAAAACAGACAATCATTCAATTTAGTGGTCTTTACGCAAAAATATTTGACCGCAGAATTATTGACTAGTGAGATTCAAGCATTCCAAAGAACTGTGTTTTAAAGTGTGGCTAACAGGAACTTTGAAGGTTTGGTCTTAAATAAAGATGACCCAGAAGAGCAAGCTAAGACATTTTCTGATGTTTAAATGGGATGGATTAAATTATAATGCAATACAAGATGATTTCTTACCACAACACTTATGTAAAACAATTGTTAATTTAGCAGATGCTTAGTCAACAAATGTGTCTCTGTTTGTTTCTGCAGGTACATTGGTGCGTTAGGTGCACGGGTCATTTGTGATAACATTCCAGGGCTGGTGAACAAGCAGAGGCAGCTCTGCCAAAGACACCCAGACCTCATGCAATCCATCGGAGAGGGAGCCAAAGAGTGGATCCGAGAATGCCAGCACCAGTTCCGACACCATCGCTGGAACTGCAGCACGCTGGAACGAGACCACACTGTGTTTGGCCGTGTCATGTTGCGCAGTCAGTATTTATGCTACACTTTATCATCATCATACAGTAATAAGACATGAACTATGCGACCCTGTATTATGTTAAAAAGCATCACATTTCATAAAGTATCAAACTGTTAGTTCAAATAAAGCTGTGTGCAGAGGTGAAGCTGTCATGAACATGTCAGAGCCACCCCAAAATCAAAAGAAAGATATAAGAAGGTATATTTTGTAGGGCTGCCCTCGACTAAAGATTTTTCTGGTAGACTAGTAGTCGTTCCTTTTAAGAGATTAGTCGACTAATCGCATGTTTAGGTAGAAAACGTAAATTGCATGTTTAGGCACTGTTTGCTTTCATTATTTTACAAAAGCACATGTTTTTTTGTTATTGTGAGTGCACACAAATAAAAGTAGACTCACAGATTCAAAAGTTGTGTTACTCTTATCTGTATGACCGAAAATGACAGAGTATTTTAAGTGCAAGTGATCGCACCGGCGCCTCCATGTTAGTTGTAATGCAGTAAGCGCGCTATTATTCAGCTTTCACACTCTGCACAAACACTTGAATAGCCCACATTTTTCCTAGGTTAACATTAAAGCGAGCGGCCATGTAAAGTTACTACAACTTGCATGTTTCAGATGATAAGCCATATCATCTGAAAATCTGTTAAAATCTGTGTTTTGGTGGGGCTCCCCTCGTAAAATTCGCATTCCAGGGGCTAAATATCATGTTATCTGGGGTCGCTTCAACCCACGGACATGAACAACCTGTGGCAATAGTGTTAAAGGTGCCCTAGAATCAAAAATTGAATTTACCTTGGCATAGTTGAATAACAAGGGTTCAGTACATGGAAAAGACATACATTGAGTTTCAAACTGCATTGCTTCCTCCTTATGTAAATCTCATTTGTTTAAAAGACCTAAGAAAAACAAATCTCAACATAACACCGACTGTTACGTAACAGTTGGGGTCATTAATATGTACGCCCCCAATATTTGCATATGCCAGCCCATGTTCAAGGCATTAGACAAGGGCAGCCAGTATTAACGTCTGGACCTGTGCACAGCTGAATCATCAGACTAGATAAGCAAGCAAGAACAATAGTGAAACATGGCAGATGGAGCGAAAATAACTGACATGATCCATGATATCATGATATTTTTAGTGATATTTGTGAATTGTCTTTCTACATGTTTCGTTAGCATGTTGCTAATGTAATGTTAAATGTGGTTAAAGTTACCATCGTTTCTTACTGTATTCACGGAGATGAGTAGGGCTGGGTACCGAACTCGATACATTTTAGGTACCGATCGAACTGCCTCGATACTATCGAGTATCGAAAAGTGTCTTGTCATTCGGTACCAAATTTCGGTACCTCGAGGGGCGGAGAAATGCTTTCGCTGTCTCGTTGAGGAGAAAGTAACGTTGCGCTACATTGTTATTTATATCTAAATATATAAAACTATACGCGCGAGAGAGACCCTATGTGCGAGAGGGCGATTGAATCAACGGTTTCGTTTTCAGTTTATCTCCGAATGGACGGGTGAGAAACGGCTGTTTATGTGAGCAGCCGGTTCACTACAGATACTGTTAACAGAAAACAAAAGTGTCGCACTGCCTGCAGAAACAGCGGAACGCGCAATGTTTTTTATAGTCTAGTTATGGACAGGTACAACACACAGCAGCTTTACATCAGCGTTCGTTCCTCAAGTCTATGGAAACACGCGACCGGTTCGTGACAGGCTCGTTCGCCTGCACGAGCACAGGCTCTGCCTCTGGCTCCAGAACGCGAACAATTCTGCTGAAAAAGAGGTATCAGCGTCCTCCTGATACTGCGGATAATTTGCAACGAACTTGCGTCACTCTTACTTCCGCTTTGATCTTGTTAATAATTAATTTTTTGAAGAAGAACAATTGCTGAGTGATTTAAAAAGAGCCTCACATATTTAATTTTTGCATTGAAAACTAAACTTTATTAAAACTATTTGCACTGATTTATTGTGTTGGGTAAATTTTGTTAATTTGTGTTTTTTTTATTCCCCGCAGTGGCTCAGGAGATGAGTCTTTGAGTCTGAAAAAAAGTCAACAAAGTTAAAATATAAAACCAAAGATTTTTGTTGAGGTTATGTAATCTTGTTTAAACAGATTTTATAAAACTGGTACCGAAAAAGGTATCGTTTAGGTATCGGTATCGAAGTCAAGGTATCGGTATCATCTCGGTATCGAAAAAATTTGAACGATACCCAGCCCTAGAGATGAGAGCATAAACAGCATAAAAGAGCATAATTCATAAACACAACTTCATTCTTTATAAATCTCTCCAACAGCGTGTAATGTTAGCCGTTAGCCACGGAGCACTATCAAACTCATTCAGAATCAAATGTAAACATCCAAATAAATACTATACTCACATGATCCGCAGCATGCATGACGAACATCTTGTAGGGACAGGGAGTGCGCGATTTAAAGGGGCCACAGCCTGAATCGGTGCATAGTTAATGATGCCCCAAAATAGGCAGTTAAAATAATTTAAAAAATCTATGGGGTATTTTGAGCTGAAACTTCACAGACACATTCAGGGGACACCTTAGACTTATATTACATCTTGTAAAAACTGGTTCTAGGGCACCTTTAAAGTAGCCCAATTCAGACTGTTCGACTAATAAAATTTTCATCGACTAGCCCTGTTCTTGTCAACTAACGGTTAGGCTACTATTATGGGGAAGCGCTAGTATTTTGCACAAAGAAAAAGCCAGTATACTGCCCAGCACTAGGTGGCATATACCTGTACAGTAAATGCATTACAGCCTTTCATGCTACAAAAACAAAATCTATGTAAAGCATATCGACAAGACAACGATCACATCAATATATCTGTTGTAGAGCTGCAAGATTCTGGATAAATTGAGAATCATATTTTTTTTGTTTCAAATAGAGATCACAATTCTCCCACGATTCTGAACAGACAACTAAACAAAACATGTAATTTACTGGAGGTTCTGAAAAATTGTTAATTGCTGCAGTCTATTTAAAAATGATTAATTAATTTCAATGAACTATTTCTAAAATTCGGTTTGAATGACTCATGTACTTTACTTTTTTCATAACTGGATGAATCGCCGTTTTTGAATGAATCTCTTGAATGAATGATTCAATGACAAATCCATTTTTTAAGTCATAAATAAAGTAATTTATATAATCGTTATTTGAAGCCCAAGTTACTTTCAAAAGGTGATTTGCTCTATTTTGATCACTTTCACAGACATCAGTATTTATATCCTAACTATAAACTTTTATCCCAGTGCTTCTGTAATAATTTGAATATTTGTAACAGAAATAAGACACTGACAGTTTGTGAAGCTGTTTCATTGCTATATGATAGCAGCTTGCTCTGTCTCAGTGGCAGCGCAAACAGAGATCTGAATGTTGATTTTGTCAGATCTGAATCTAGTGTGATTTTGTCAGGTTTAATAGACAGATAAATCTTTGTCAAGTAGTAATAAGATAGCATGGGTGTTTGAATCTAGATTGCAATATTTTTACGATTAATCGTGCATCGCTAATCTGTTGGATAGTGGTAGGGACAAAAAGGTCTCCACTTCCCAAGTCTGAGAGAGAGTGGATATTCTCCAAATACAAGTGGCTAGTCGGAGGGGGTTCTCTACAGGCTGATGTATAAACAGTAATAGGAGATGTAAATATTTGTGCAGATGACTCTGGCAGACAGACAAAGCTGCTCTTTTTGACATATCACCCTCTGTTCTGGCTCAGTGCGTGAGCTGGAGGAGGAAAATGAGCAAAATAGGGGTCATTTTGCGCTACTTTGGCAAAAAAACACACCTCAAGGCTATGAGTGCAATCGACCAAAGAAACTAAAGGTGAAGGAGTGTCAGCTTGAATCAGTCGAATGTTAGAAAGCCGTAGGGTGGCCTCCCACACTTAGTTCAGCCAAGGGGCTTAAATCTAGATATAATGTTAGAGAGTTGATATAACAAAACCACAGTGGATTTAACATCATATTAAGAGCCTTACACCTCATCAGCATGCTTGGCTCGTTTAAAACTACTGAAAAGTTTCTTTTTTTAATGTTAAAACACTTTCTGACAACTGTAAGTAAGCCATTCGTAGGTTGACACTAAGAGGGATTTCACACTAGGCACATTTGCTGTGGTCCGAGTGCAATTGTTCCAGGCGCCCCGCAGGGTTGGTCTGGTTTCACACTCACTTTATTCTATTGAACCCTGGTGCATTTGAGTTCATCTTACATGAACTCTTACATGCACAGCACATGATAGAAAACAGAACGTGGGTCAATATATTGTGGGGTTTTTTGTTCATTTGGTGCTATTACACGTGATTGACACCTGAGTTTACTGTATGTGCCTTCATGCTGTTTGCACAGAATCTTTTGAGGAGACAGCAGATCGCAAGCCATTCATTTGCTGCTCTAATTACACTAGCTCTACACGATGACACTGCATGCTCACTCTCACTTGTTTCTAACTAAACTGCCAGTGTGAAAGCACCCTGTAGTCAACATAAAACAATGTGCATAACCCACTTGGCACTGAAATTAGGCCACGTGTCCAACAAAGCGTTTTTAGCCAGTTGAAAACACCAGACGCTCTGCTGCAAACACCTAGGTGTGGGCACTTGAGAGCACTTCGGCAGCGCAGCATTTTTTGTTTTTTTCAGTTGAGACGTTTGCTTGCTATGATACGGAATATCGGCAGAAGTGTTACTAGTATTTCATTTCAGAGATAGTTTGTTTTTGTACTTTTTCTATATAAAAATGTCGATACAATGTAAAGTATTTGCTCTAGCTCTTGTTTTAAATGATTTTGTTCCATTATTATGCTTGTTGTTGTCATCTGTTACCATTGAACAAGCAGGATGTGGTGCAGTGTTGCCAAGTCTGTGGTTTTACTTTAACTTTACTTTAACAATGTAGCCGCGGGTTGTTTTTCATGTCCGCGGGTTGAAGCGACCCCAAATAACATGATATTTAGCCCCGAAATGAGAATTTTACCAGGGGACCCGCCTGAAACGCTCTTGGGCTAGTTTTGAGTAGCAACTTGGTGGATTTTGGCTGAAACTCAAATGGCACACTTCTAAGCAGTCTTGTGGACTTACAATGGTTGCTGCATGCGCCTGTCTGTTAAGTCCACGAGACCGTAGGGTATCCCATTCTTCATTTTAGGTTTCAGAGGGGTGCTCACGAGCGCCCCCCTTTGCGGCCGCTATGTGCCCTCAATGCGCACTTTAGCTGAGCCCGCAAGTCTGCGAGGACTTTATCTGGCAGTCAAAGCGCCATTACGTCATGAAAGTGCGGACTCAGAGGAAGACCGTGAGAGTTTAAGGTTGCCATTTGGGACCGGGCCTTTGTTGTAAAAACCTGGCAACCCTAATGTGGGGGTAGGTTGATGTGGTATTTGTCCCACCCCTCCTCTACTGTGATTGGACAGCTGGGTAAAAAGTGAGCGCAATAAATGCTGCATTTTACCAAAAGTTGAACAATCTTCAACTCTCTGCAACCGGTAAACAACACAGAGTGATCAGAGCTCAGCTTGAAATAGACGCTCAGCGCCTTGTCATGCTGCTTTTGTTTTAAAAACGCGGCACTCCCATTGAAAACAATTGGGAAAAAATGCTTTGGTGGACACACAGCCTTATACACTAAACTTGAAATTATTTTTGAAGCACAGAACTATACCACATTTTTAACATGCTAATATGAAAAATACATACTTTTCTCCTCCATCAGGTAGCCGTGAAGCAGCATTCGTTTATGCAATTTCTTCTGCCGGCGTGGTTTATGCCATCACCAGGGCATGCAGTCAAGGAGAGCTGAAGACCTGTGGCTGCGACACCCACAGGAGAGGCAGAGCCAGCGATGAAGAAGGGGACTTTGATTGGGGTGGCTGTAGCGACAACATTAACTATGGTATCAAGTTTGCCAAAGCTTTTGTGGACGCCAGAGAGAGGATGGTCAAAGATGCCAGAGCACTCATGAATCTGCACAACAACCGCTGTGGGAGAATGGTAAGTGTCAAGATTCTCAAATTTGATTGAGTATCATTGCAAAATAAACCCGAATAGGTAATCAGGCTATGACCCTGAAAGGGGTTCATTTTGTGAAACATGGGGGGAAAATATCAGCAAGCTAATTATAAAAACTTGAACTTTTTAGTCTTTATTATGGAGTGGTTCATAGGTCATGGGTTGAGTTTTGTTTTCTTTAGGCAGTGAAGCGTTTTATGAAGACTGAATGCAAGTGTCATGGAGTCAGTGGGTCATGTGCTCTCAGGACATGCTGGCTGGCTATGTCTGATTTCCGGCGAACGGGGGACTACTTGAGAAAGAAGTACAATACTGCTGTGGAGGTCATGATGAACCAGGATGGTACAGGCTTCATGGTTGCAGACCGAGAATACAAGAGAACAACCAAAAATGATCTAGTATACGTTGAGAACTCTCCAGACTATTGCCTAATGGACCGATCGGCGGGTAAGCAACAAAGAGCTTAGTGTTGAGTGTTTTTGTACCAATATTTCCAAATTATAGTATGTACATCTAAGAGCAACTTGGCAAAATTCACAAAAGCTGTTAGAGAACATACCTGAATCATATTTCACCTCAAAAGAAAATCGGAATTAGTTTTTTTGCATTTGAATGAAAATGAGACTTATTTAAGGACAATTTAGATTTGGCATTGTTGCAGTATTAAGCACATTTCTCCCCCAATTTTATTACTGCAATACATTAAATAATAAAGTATTTATACGTCATTGTACCTCTACCTTTAATTTTTCGTGACTTACATAAAAATTATTGCATTTAAGTATATTTTTTTCAGTAACACAGTAATCATTTAAATTTATAACATTTAAATGATTATAGTAATGAGAACTACCAGTATAATGAGAATAATGACTATTATAAAAATAAAGATCAGAAGTAAAATCATTTAGTTTATTGGAACTGAGGAATAAAAATGTGCTTAATCATCATTAAAATACAGTTATAAAGTCTTAAAATAGGTCCTAAAATATGCTTGATTTTGTATGCTTTTATTAAATAAAAATAATGTTTATATTTTTATTTTATTATAATTTATTTGTTATTTTTTGGAGTTAGGGCGAAATGGGACCTAGACTTGAAAATAGGGCTGCGTCAACAAATCTATGCTTCCCTCTCAAATTGATTCTGGGCTTAGTTTTTAACAGCAGATGGCGCTCTAGGCTAGTTTTTAACGGCACGCTCAAATGCTCACATAGAAGAGTGCTTGTCCTGATTTCAGAAAACATGTTTTAGGAATATGTGAATGGCCTGTTGAGTCACAATGGAATAGTTTTACTATTGTAACTGAAAAATAATGAACCAGATATATGCCGAATCCCTTTCCTGCATTTATATTTTAGGTTCTCTGGGTACAGCAGGACGGGTGTGCAACAAGTCTTCCAGAGGCATGGACGGCTGTGAGGTCATGTGCTGCGGCCGTGGGTACGACACCACCCGTGTAAAACGTGTGACCAAATGCGAGTGCAAGTTCAAATGGTGCTGCGCTGTGGAGTGCAGGGACTGTGAGGAAACTGTGGACGTCCACACTTGTAAACCACATAAGAAACCCGACTGGCTCGATTTGACTTGACTGCTGTGTCCATGACCAATCAGCAGCTACTGGTGCTTTTTTGTTCTCAGGTTTTTAAGGTGGGCCACTGCATTGTGGGATGTGTAGTTTATGACTATAACGCTCTGATCTCCACTTGCAGAACCCTGAACTTTATTCGCCTTCAATGATGCAAGAGAAGAGGTCACAAGCCAGTCTGGAGCACTGGTAGACGGTGGGTATCATGGGAAATTATACAACGGGCATTGTCTGGTGTTTTATTGAACAAACTGTGATCAGGACACAATCCTTTCACTATTTTCAAACTGTAAAACACCTTTTACTGATAATATGTGTGCCTATATACATCAAATTATGTTTTTGGACAGCTGTGATAAATGCATTAATGCAGTTTTAGGGAAGAACAATTTACAGCATCAGTTCAAGCTTCCCACAGAAAATAGCAAATAAATCGCATTTCAGGCCAAGAACAATTCCATTTAATTGTCCAAAATGATACTTTGAAGGGCGCTGTAAAAATATTGTCAAACAGCGATAACTGTGTTACCCTTCACTTACTTCATGGACCATGATTTTGATACACAACTTGTGCATGAAAGAATTAGATCAATGATCAGTGTATCATGACATATACCATTGTCATTGTATATATCAGAGAAATATATTTCATCTCTTGTTATCTTTTTAATACTTAAGCACTTAAACATCCCTTCAAATATGAGCACTTTTGTTTGGTTTGGTAGAGTTTGGTTCCGATTAACTTGTCTACGATCAAGTCAATATTTTCCCTGATGGATTTCTCATTGAAATGTGATGTTTATTGAAATAAAGAGTCCAAACCATCAGACTATAGACACAACATATGAAATTGTATGCTCAAATCTGATTGGCTGCATTAGTTTCTGAGAATAAAAGGGCACAGATTTGCTACAATGTGGGCTTCAGGTTGCTGGAATTACTCAGAGTTTGCAATGTAGCATCAAGTCTTTGAAAATACTTATAGTTTTTGTTGAGGCAGTCAATAGCAACTAAACAAATTGCCTTCAAGATGTTTTGTGCATGAAATAATAGCTACTCTGAAGCCAATTGGCCTCTCTGAATGTATTACTGCTCACTTCATACTTATTTCCTCATGTAAAACCCGCACTAAAGGCCAAATCATTGCTAAAATAAGACAGCAGCTTACTGAGATTGAGCAGTAAAAATAGTCAGGTTAGCATGACTTGCATTCTTCGCCATTCATTTTGTTGGTCTGAATGAAGCACCTTGGTTTGACAACATGGTTGTTTCTAAATTTGCTGTTAAGATGGATGAGTGAATGAAGCGCTCGGTTTGTCATGCTGGTCGGTAATGCATGTCCAAAATGGTGGCCCCATTAATCTAAAGCAACCTGAAACTGTCAGGTAAAGGCCATGGAAGCTTATTTTGTCATTGTACAAACTGCCATTGACGAAAGAGACTAAAAAGGAAAGCCGTTGCTATACAAACAGTGTCCTATTTATTTATTTTTTGGCCACTATATATAAAATTGCCACAAAATCCTTTAAAAAAATTAAGAAATGTATATATTTTTAAACAAATATTTAATTATTTAATGAACTTAATTAAATCTACCTTGACAATACAATTATTCTGACTCAGAAAATTTCCAAAATCATTAGTAGACAGATTGATATGTCATTGATTAGAATTCCAAACGTTGCTTATATAATCAAATTCAGATTATCATTCTAACTGCTTGAATTAAACCATGTATAATGTTGCAGTTCCTGAAAAAAACTAACTTTTTTAGCTTTATTAATTAGTCATTGCCATTGTTTACTGATTTTTGGCACTCAGCGAATGTTAATTTTGGATCCTGCACAGAAGTGATTCTGATCTCAAGCCTTTCTAATTGGTGTCATGTTGTAAGACAGAGCAGCTCGACCAGATTTGTTTTCAGCTCTGTAATTCTTATATCAAGATTGAAGTCTCAAACTGTGCCAATAGCTTTCTATTGTTACTTCATTTTCAGCATCGCATCCAAAGATACATTTTTCCAATTGTGGAATGTCAGAAATTTCCCACAGCTAGTCTGATTATGTTTTCCGTTGTTCAACAGCTCCAACTCACACCTTCCCGTTGCCAGAAAAACTTCTGTGTTGAGAAAGACTTGTGGAAAACATGTCAGAGTATGTTTACTTTTGAACATTGTAAAATTACCCCCTTGGCAGTGTGTAACCACTATGTGGTTAGTGTTGAAATTTATGCTGTTCCTAAACAGAATCGACTAACATTTTAATTAGCGCACTAATCCGTACAAGGACATATTGATAGAGTCAAGGCGCTGAAAGCTAAAATAGTATTCACAACTTTTTGTTCTTTGGAGAGGACTTTGTGTATATGCATCGAGTCACATGATCATGTCCTCAGAGCCCAATATGTGTGTGGTCCTTACAACTGCATTCATTTTCAGTCAATTGTCCAAGATAACAATCTTGTTATGCTGAAAAACTCCACCAGCTGTTTCAAAGCTTAAAAAAAAAAAAAAAAAAAAATTATACCCTTTAAAACTTTCAATTTAAGGTATGTTTTGGTTCAGATGACGTTTAAAAATTCAATGAAGTGATATAAGACATGCAAATATTAAGTTAGGGAATGAGTTTTTCAAACCCCATAACCCTAAACGTTACACTTCAACACATAACAGTTTGTGCTACAGACCTGAATGTTACCTTAAATCATACAAGCATGTTGAGGAGAGGTGTGATATTACATTTGTAGGCAATTTTAATTACAGTTTTCACATGGCAAACAATAACAAATGTGGCATTCAGTGGATTCTTTAGGTGACACCCTAGCAACCATATACACACTGTAAAACCATTCAGAACACCATGGGAACTCAAAAGAAACGCCCTGGCAACCATCCAAAACACCCTAGAAACTGTATAGCAACACTAGTGTTGTCAAACCTGGAATTTCCAACTTCGATATGATACCTTGAAAAATATCAATATTCGATACCATTTTCATTATTTCAATTAAAGAGCAGCGAGTGATTTTCAGTCTTTTGTTCTTTGATTAAAATCAGCAGGTTTATTAGGCTACTGTCACTTTAAGAGCTTATGCACTGTTAACATGTATTTTCTCTCAACTATTCATGTTCCAAAACTGGCTGTTCTTACCTGAATACTAGGCAAGATGGGTATTTTGACATAATTTTGTATGTATTTGACAGTTTAAGTGCAATAAGTCATGAAAAAGAAGTCAATTTGGCATGCTGTTTGAAAGGCGGCTTTATGTGAACGGCTAACTTATATAGATCAGTGGAGCACGTGCTTAAATGGTGTGAGCGTGAAACCTGCGGGAATGACTAAAATGATGTGCAATACAAGCACTATTCAACCAGAGAGAATGACACGAGTGAGTGAGAAGAGGAGGGTGTGTCTCAATTCGCCGTCGGAGAGAAGAGAGAATGAAAACAAGCAGCTGTTATCGGTGTATCGATACTGCAGAAAAAGAGGATTGGAACCGTTTCAGATATTTCAGTATTGATACATATCGCAATATCAATATTTTTGACAACACTAATAGCAACACTGACTAATAGCAAAATGACTCCGAACACCTCAGCAAACATACAGCAATGCCCTGGCTACCATCCACAAGATCTTAGCATAATGGTGATGGGTTTCACACAAGCAAAACATAAATATTTTAAAAATATACAAAAACAAAATCTGAAATTGTACTTGAAACCACAACTTAAAAATACATTTGAAACCCTACGAATACCCTTGCTCATACTGGAATGCCGCATTGGGAACTGTGAACTTCTATTCCACAGATCCAGAGCAAGTGTTTGGTCTTGAGGGCAGATTTATAGGGGAGATAAGCGTTATATATACGTGACCTTTGGGGACGAGTGTGGCTTGGCTCCCAGAAGCGAGTGGGTGTGAGCGTTAGCACGCTTGCTGTCAGACGGAGCTTACCAGGCCGCCGGCGTGGGATTAACACATAAAAACTCTTATCTTGTGAGTCAGCTGGCAAGAATGCAGCACTCCTGTGAGGAGCACCAGAGGACTTTCATTTTTGTTTAAAGATGTATGGGGAGTGAGATCCATAGATATATACATAGATGCCTCATTAGTGGCTGTTTCTATGGTGTGCTATACGTTAGCTGTCCGCCATATTGGAACGGTCAAACCCAGTCTGTGAACATTCGAGAGCAAATTGACTGAATATCTTTATCTGACTTCAGCAGATGATTTTGCTAATCCTACACAATACAACAAGACAAAGGCGTCAGCTAACACAACATTAAAAATTTCCATAGTTTAAAACCCTGTAATATTGAGGAATTTAAATTTTGGTGGTTTTTACAACCAGAAGCTGCTCAATGTTGTGGCATCATTAATTCTAACTGTGAGTGATGACGTGCTGACCGTTCCAAGATGATGGGCGCACCAACGAGTCTGTAAAGGCTAAATGTGGCATCTACGTATACATATCTATGGTGAGATCTATGAATAGATGTGGGAGCAACACCTTAGGAACCGCATAGCAACAACCCAGAACATCATGGCATAAAAGTCTGACCCCACCCCTAAACCTAACCATCAGCGGGACATAAGCAGTTCATATGAAAATGTAGAAAAAATACATAATACATATGAATTTGCTACCAATTCGCCAAAAAGAAATATTAGTTACGAATTGCAATGCAACTGGGTTGATATGGCTAGTACTAGGACACCTGTCCTCAACAAACCACATGATTTGAGGTATCAGTCATGTCCAATTACCCAAATAGTGTGGGACGAGTTACATGCATAGGCAGAGGGTGAACCAACTCCAGGGTAAGGATGAGGAGATGCATTTCCACTTTAAAAACCACATACATTTCCTTGAAATAGTTGCAATTTACATGTCCCCGAACAACCTACACATCCCAGCATAAATGCTCCTGATAAATTATTGGTTATTAAAGCGTCTTCATTCACAAACCACTGTTAATTTTTAACAGCAAGCATACTGTATGCAGGATTTGCCATGGCAGAAAGCCTGCAAAGAGCTCTCCCTTTATAATCACAAAAAAGCTGTAGCTCATCTTAGTTTATCGCAATCTCACAAAGTTCTGTTATAATAAATTAAGCTGACTGTACAATGAATATCTTATTTACATAATGTCTACACTTTGTTTGTTATTATGAGAGAATCTGCAAGCGAGCAGAACTCAGAATAACGCTGGAGCAGGGCTGGAAGATTATGACCTAAAATCAAAACCTCGATTAATTGAACATTTTACATCGATTACAATCAATGAACAATTATTTTGTTTCTGTTTTGTTTTTTGCTCTCATAGTTCACTTACAAGGTTTGCTTACTAAATTTACTATTAAAGGTGGGATATTTTTTCTGACATAGCTAACTTTCAGCAGTTATTTTATCTATGGTTCATAACATTTCTTAAAGATTTCTGCTCGTTGTAAATCAGATAAAGATAAATTAGCACAGTACCAGTACATTATGAGAGTGATTGATTTAGTCATACCGTCTCTTTATTAATTGTGAAGCTGTGGGTTGTAAATAGTTACTAAACTGGGTAAACCCAGCCTGATCTGCCGGCGATTTGATTTCGCCCGGCAACTCTGGACTCTCAAGTCTGGAAACCCGTACATTCATTTCTACTGCTTCTGTTACACTTTTGCGGGAACCAATCACAGACTGGCTTATCCACCTTGCTTGTGATTGGCAGGTATAACACAATGACGATAGAGAAGCGACGGCAAGCACGACCGTCAATCCAATTCCTTTTATCCTCTCGACGATGCTGAATGACTTCTTTAGTTTAGCAAACAAATCGCTCGAGTGGGTGTAAATACCACTCACTTTCATGTTTTTTGTTTTTTTTTTTTTGCAAAAATGCCATTGCTGCTTCTGCAAACCGCTGATCAATGCTACAAACCAATACAAACTAAACCTGTCTAGTTTTCGTGTCACTCTGCAAAGTACGTCACCCGGATCGTTGATCTGATTGGCTGAAGGACTATCCAATTGCGTGAATAATGCTCGTTGTAGTAGAAAATACATACAGACTCCCCAGACCAATGTTCAATTTTAAATTGAGCTTGGTCTGGTGATAGCCAGACAAAATAGTTACTTCAAAAGTAGAAAAATATATGATATATATAATATATATATATATATATATATATATATATACATATATATACATATATATACATAGCATGTATATAATATGTAATATATTATATGATATAATAACTTTTGAGTTTCTAAGCTACATTAGTGATAAATCACAGGACAGCGCTGACTACTAGTTTCTGCTCCTCAGTGAGCGTGATCTTCACGTTTTGTGCAGCTAACGTTACCGTTTGTTTGAGTGTTTGTGCCACAATACAGCTGCGTGAGCACGGTAGCTCGATATTATAATACACATCTGATTGTCTAAATCGCTTGAATGTCTAAACTGGCAAACCTTAAAACACATACAACTGACAAAGTTTAGTGAAGACGCAAGGCTCACCGCCAGCACACCATCTCTTTGTGTTGACTGGACGGGGTGGAGTCACGTGGCTACACACGCAGTAGTGTGTTTTAAGGGGGAAGTATTAACAGGATTAAAAAAAAAAAAGAGAAATAACCGGCATGGGAAAATTACGTTGGTTAGGGGTTCCAGTTTCGATTACTTTTTAATTAATCATCCAGCCCTACGCTGGAGTTTTTGTTCAGTGCTAACGAAAGAAAGAAATCAACAGATATGGTTGTGACTGGCTACATTGCTCAACGCTGCAAAAACAAATTGTAAATAGAAACCTTTGACGTTCTCCAGAGCGCAAACAGAGATTCGCACTGGATCATTTGCCAATATGCTATTATTAGAGAAAACTGATCCTAGAGAAGCAATTATGGGCAGCTTTTTTTCTCTAAAATCAATCAAAAGCAGCAGCAGCAGCAGCAGGCAGTGGTTTAAGTGAGAAAATTCAATGCTAGTTTCAAGTTCTTGCCCAACCTCACACACACTCTGCCTATGGTTTAGTTTACTACTTAGGGCTTTATAAGGCTTTGATCAAATCCTTAACCCTAAGGCAAGATCCATTTCTAAAAGTGGCATTATACGTTGTAATACAGACACATCTTTAATTTAACATAGCAAAGATTTGTATAGGATCTCATGGGACAGTATTTGCTGTAAACATTATTTGCGTGTTTGTCACTAGGTTTTGTTACACTCTGTGGCTTAAGCCTGCAGTAAACTGCCAACCTGAACAAATCCAGACCCCTGGAGAGCGCCAGTTAAGACGCCCCCAAATGTACTTAATGCAGCTGTAGGGCACCAGCTCTGTCAGCACACAGTAAACGTGCCTGTTATGGTATCAAGCGAAAAATATTCTCGTCCTTCACAGACATTCGCCAGGATAATTTCCCATGACATATTTTACCGTCTTTAAGCAGCATTTGTTTGCAAATGAAATGTATGACTGAATAACATTCTCCTGTGTGGGATCTAGAGTAGCCGTGCATCACAATGGCTTCTGGATCGCTGGCTTCAGTCTCTTTTCTATTCTACATTCAGTACCTTATGGAGATTTATTCTGACCCTGCACAACCCGGTCTGACCGTTGTATGGATGACTGCCAAACAAAACAGGTGGTAGCGGGACGTTTGATGATCAGACACCATGCTTTCGTCTCATATGTAGCTGTGAACATCCATGTCCATGCCAAATATGTTGAGAGGCATAGCTGTGCTTTAAAGCGAAACCTGGGAAAGAATTTTGAACAATACTGTGTAAATTTAGCAGCCATCTTAGGTTTAATACATACGACTTTAAGAAACTTTGTAAACGATAAAAAGACCATTAAAAAGTATGTCACAATGGAAATGTATAACTGCATAATAAATATATGTATGTTCATGTAATTTAGTTTATACTGTACAAGCATTATGCTAGTATTCCATTCCAAATTGAGAAAATATTAATTACGAAACCGTCCCCACATCAGAAGAGGTGGTAGCGCTCAGAGCGGGACAGGAACCGATAGAGAAGTGTTTATTTACAGGTAAAACCCACTTAGTAATGTTGACTATTTACAGTAGCTACATAAAAACAATCTGAAAAGACACTATTTACAAAACTCAAAGTGGCACATGGAAACATGGAGAAAAGAAAAGACAAAATCCAGACCAACCCGCATAACCCTTTTTGCTGCTATTAAAGCCACCTATTCTATTTCTCTTCTTGTTTTTGTAAATTTTGCATATTTAAAAATAGTTCAATCTTTTTATCGCCTACAACTATATAACTTACAGAAATACCACGAATATATGTATATGTGAACCTTATTCTACAATGTGCAAGTAAACTATTTCCTGTAATTTTGTACTATTTTCTTTCCCATTCCTTGCGATTCATTAGCCGCTAACTAGAATAACAGAAGAATGTAAAGGTGCAGTAAAAGATAAAACTATTTGCGCTACAAACCACTGTGTTTATGATTACGATAATTAAAATAATATTATAACAAGTACCAGTTTGCAACATGAAACAGCATAACGGACTGTTTTTGTACAGCTAAAATAACTGGACGCGGCTCACACCGGAAGCCTGGCACATTCAAGTTTGTTCAAGTCAGAAACGCCCGCGCCTGCTCTTACGTTAAAAATAAGGTGTATAGCCTACAATGTGACAAATTTAGCACCTTGCGTGTATAAATTAGGTTATTTATTTTATGGGAATGTTTGTGGGAATGTCTTACCTGCCTTCCTTATGACCTGCCTCGTGCCTCCCGCGTGCGACCTACATTTGCATTCTTTCAACGTCATTTCTGAAAGCCCGCCAATAAATCTACCTTATTACAAGGCACCACAACAACGGAAAGAAAACTTTTGTAAAACAGTGTTTTGGAATGCAAATATTAGTATTATTGCATAAAAGATTGTTAAATTAAAATACGATTTTGCTCATCTCTGCAAAGTATGGAAGCCCGTTTCCGCCACTAGATAAAAAATAAAATAAAAACAGTAATTGCGACTTTTTATCTCAGAATTCTGACTTATCTCACAATTGCAAGTTTATCTTTCACAATTCTGACTTTTTTCCCCCAGTTGCGTGATATAGTCAAAATTACGAAATATAAACTCACAATTGCGAGAAAAAAAGTCAGAATTGCGAGAAAAAAAGTTTCACACAATTGTGTTTACATCTCACAATTGTGTGAAACGTTTCTCGCAATTGCGAGTTTATATCAGAATTCTGACTTTTTTTCCCTCACAATTGCAAGTTATAGTCACAATCGTGAGGAAAAAAAAGTCAGAATTGTGACTTTATATCACGCAATTGCGAGTTTATATCTCGCAATTGTGACTTTATAACTCGCAATTCTAAGATAAAAATTACTTTTTTATTTAGTGGCGGAAACGGGCTTCCATAGAACATTAGAAAGATTAAATAAAAAGAATTACTTTTGTACTTTTTGTTTTTACAGACAATGTTATACTTGTCTTTTGAAATCTGCTACCCATGAGTATAAAACATTCAATATTTTGGTGGTACATCCTGTTAAGTCTTTTCTGCCTGATTTTTATGTCAAGATGTGTAACCATATTTTGTCAGATTCATCACCCAGATCTGCCTCATTTGTAGATCAGCACATCATCACAAAATGAGTGATATTTATGACCATAACCGCAATGCCTGACCGTCTTTTCTAATGTCTCCAGTTCAATTTCATCAAGCCTTCATTCTATTATAGTACTGTGTGAACATCCTGTTTCATCTGTGTAACCAACTCACCCTCATGCTGTGTATGTGAACTTTTGTTTAGCGAGATCTTCTAAAAACAGACACATTATTTATTGCTGAATCTTCAGGGTAAGGCCAGTCTTTTTCCTCAGTGATTGCATCAGCACTGTATCACCGTGGCAACCTGCCTTGAGGCCATAGCAAGCATATATTTAAACGGGATTAGAGGCAGTCACGGCATAGAGGTTGAGAGACAGCCGTTTAGCCGTCGACATGTTCATATTGACTTCTGCTGTTATACTCAACAATGTCAGATAACAAAAAAATACTGTAGCAAAAGAGAAGTGTGTCAAAGAGCCAAAACATTTTTATTGTCAATACAGGTGGGCACTTTACGCATGTTACATGTACAGTAGTGTTTTTGAGTGCAAGTATGTGTGAATTGGTGTACGTCAGACGTTTGCAAGTTGATGCCAAAGGCAGGAGGGCATAAAACTCTCCATCTTGTCTGCAAAAAAGCCCAGTGGTGCAAAGAGGGTGCTGAAGAACTGCAGAGAGAGAAAGAGAGGAGAGAAAACAGTCAAGACGTGCGACATAGCATTTACAAAGAACTTACTACTAACTAACCACACACATCTTAAAGATTTCATGCAAGATAATGTAATGTAATGCAATGGATGTACTGAATGCCAAAATAAGTGCCACATTTGTGGGTGGACAGTGTGAATATGTGTAAGAAAATGTAAACACATTCATTATATTATCTACATTTACATATTCGGGATTTATAAATATATATTCTGATTTACATATTCAGGATTTACATTTATATATTCAGATTTGCATCTATATTTTCAGACTTATAACTATATATTCAGCTTTACATTTATATAGGCTATTCAGACAACTTACATTTATATGTTATTAGCGACACTGGTGGCCATTATGTGAACTGCAGTCAGTATATTAATATATAGCAATTGCTCATGCTCGTACACACGTAACGGACAAAGACGTGATGCAAGATCTCAATATACTCACGTAGAATTTCTTTTTCGTTCATTGCTTAGAAGGAAAAAAAAGTTGGAAATAGGTACCTTTGCAGCTATATACTGTTAACGAACATCCAAACGTCGTGCTGAGAGCGCCGTTTAGATTAATATGTAAATGCTGTGCGCTCTCAATAGCAAAATAAATATACACAACAAAATGTCAGCAAGGAAAAAGGTCATAGCGATATGGATACTGTATGTTTGCACAAGCTCTACAATTCACTGGCATCACTAAATAGTTTGATTATAAAGTATATTTGAGACTATAGATCTGGTTATGTGAGAATGTAATTTGAATTAATCTATTTTCTTTGACATTTTATTCTGTATAATCCTGAAAATTGTATAAGCGTTCATTTCATGCGTCACTGAATGGAAGAAAAGCTCTCAGGAGCGTGCGTAACCGTCACATCCTTTGAATTTTCCTGGCGAAACCGACCCTTAAAATCAGTCTACAGGTTTACAGGCAGGTCTATGACAACTTAGGACGTCGGGGAAGGTCTAATTTTGTTACAAGCTATTCACACATTGGTACGGAAGAGGATTAGGGCCAAGCAATAATAAAAAATTAAAACCATCTAAAGTTGTTAAATTTCGAGAAAAAAGTCGAGATAAAATGTTGAGAATAAAGTCATTAAATTACGAGAAAAAGTCGTTAAATTACGAGAACAAATTTGTTAAATTATGAATTTGTTCTCACAATTTAACGACTTTTTTCTTGTGATTTAATGACTTTATTCTCAACAATTTATCTCAACTTTTTTCTGGAAATTTAACGACTTTTGTTCTCATAATTTGACAAATTTGTTCTCGTAATCTAACAACTTTTTTCTCATGATTTAATGACTTTATTCTCAACAATTTATCTTGACTTTTTCCCTCGAAATTTAACGAGTTTTTTCTCAAAATTTAACAACTTTAATCTCGAGATGGTTTTATTTTTTTATTATTGCTTGGCCCTAATCCTCTTCCGTACTTTGGTAATATAAAAATCGATTAATACATGAAAATTCTTACATCCTTTTAAAATATTTAAATATTTGAGAAGTTTCATTTCCAGTCGCTGGTAGTGACTGTATAGTTTTTTAACAAAACAACATTGATATGAATTTTAGCCCTAAACTTCAATATGATCATGACAGATGTGAAATGATGTTGACATGAGACATGAGGTCCATGAAAAACACCTGTACAACCTGAAACTAAAAAAGAAGTAGTGCTTTTGCAAGCTCATGCACACATTTGTGTTGTCTGCCTCTTTCATGGACTATCCAAGTGTCTGAGCCACAAGCTGTCAGAACGTTGCCTTTAAAGTGCCTGAAGTGCTAGACGTAAGTATGATAGAGTTTGTCCCTCTGGGCTACTACTTGGAGGTCCTGACAGACACAAACAAGAGGAGAAAAAAAAAATCTCTGGATGGCAACCAACTCTAAGACCGTAAAGCTGGCGTGAATCAGTTCCTTTGAAAAACACTGAAACCGCCATAGTTCTATCCACCATAAACAAGCCCCTAATGTGTTTATGAAGCGATACATTTCACGGATGAACAGATGTTTATGACGGAATATGGGAAAGGAAGCCCTGGTCCGCTCGTCGGAGAGGGAGGAAAACTGAGCAGAGTGGAGGCTGGAGAGGTATCATCCATTTTAACGCAGATCCAGGAAATAGATAGTGCTAACGTAAATATGTGTTGTAAGATGAAAAACGAGGTTGATAAAAAGATAAAGGCCATTGAGGCTGCATGTCCTCACATTCAGGAATTTATTGCAATTACAAATTAGGGCATCGTTCCCCAAGGAGAACAAGATGTTTGCAGTGGATGGGGAACAAAGCATGCGTGTGTGTTCGCGGGCAAACAAGGGAGTATAACGGAAAAAAAGAGCGACTTTGAATGCATGTCGGAGGTGAGGCCTCCCATGACGTTTAGCGCAACAATTCAAGTGTGTTCTGAAATCAATCACTCACTATTATTAATTCACACAGATGAATGTAATCAATGATAAGACAAGAATGCACTGCCACGAAATGCACATCCTGACCACTGGAAAGACTAGAGGTTGGTGTACATACAATTTAAAGGCCTGCGTTTCTTTACTGACGCTTCTTAATTTCTCTTATCCATTTTCCACCCTTCTGAGGACTGTACATAAGTTATTGGTTAAAGTATTGTGCATATAAAGGTGTTGGACAATGAAACTGAAACACTGGCCAATATAGTGTTGGAGGTTTCACGCCTATATATGTATAATCTTCACATTCCATCAGCTTGAGCAGAGTGTGAAGGTTGAATAGTGCAGAGCAATAGCGCAGCTGTACATAAAATACTGCAATCCACACAACATAATGTGAGATATAAGAATTCAAAAGAGGACAAATTGTTGGTGCACATCTCACTGGCTCATCTGTGACCAGGACAGCAAGTCTTTGTGGTGTATCGAGAGCTATGGCATCCAGGGTAATGTCGGCAAACCAACACCTAGGACGAACCACATCCAACACAACTGTTGATGCAAGAGGAAGCTGTCTGAAAGGGATGTCCCTGAAGCCAGGTGTTTCAGTTTCATTGTCCAACTCCTGTGTGTGTGTGTGTATATAATAATATTATATATATATATATATATATATATATATATATATATATATATATATATATATATATATATATATATAATATTATATATATATATATATATATATATATATATATACACAGGGCCCTCCACAAATATTGGCACCCTTAGTAAATATGAGCAAAGGTGGCTGTGAAAAAATCTGCATCGTTTATTTTTTTGATATTTCATTCAAAAAATTCACAAAATTATAACCTTTCATTGAAGGAAAAGAATTGAAAATGAGGGAAAAAGCTCATTATGAAATAAATGTTTTTCTCCAATACATGTTTGCCACAATTATTGGCACTCCTAGAAATTCTTCTGAGTAAAATATCTCTGAAGTATATTCCCATTCACATTTACATTTTTTTTAGCACACCAGGGTGACTAGGAGCATGAAATTGTGCAGCCATGACTTCCTGTTCCACAGGAGTACAAATATGTGTAAACACAAAGGCCAAATCCCCTTAATCATTCATCACAATGAGAAAAAACAAATAATATAGTTCTGATGTGCAGCAAAAGATTGTTGAGCTTCACAAAATAGAAAATGGGTATAAGAAAAAAGCTAACGCATTGAAAATCCCTATTTCCACCATCAGGGAAATAATTAAGATGTTTCAATCAACTAAAGATGTTACAAATCTGCCTGGAAGAGGATGTGTGTCTAAATCATCCAAATGCACGGTGAGGAGGAAAGTTTGAGTGGACAAAGACTCTTCAAGGATCACAGCTGGAGAATTGCAGAAATTAGTTGAGTCTTGAGTCTCAGAAAGCCTTAAAAAAAAAAATGATCAAACAGCACCTACATCCCCACAAGATGTTCGAGAGGGTTTCAAGAAAAATCCTTCTTTGCACATCCAAAAACAAACTCCAGCAAACTCAGACAAGACTGGAACTTCAAATGGGATCGGCTTCTGTGGTAAGATGCTTTTTGGCAGCAAACCCACCAGATGGGTTTGGTGCACACATGGATAAAAAGTACCTCATGCCCACAGTTAAATATGCTGCTGGATCTTTAAAGAGCCTATTTTTCTGCTGGAGGTCCTGGACATCTTGCTCCGATACATGGCATCATGGATTCTATCAAGTGGGAATAGAACCCGGGTCCGCTGGCATGGGAGTCGGGCGCTCTAACAAGGAGGCTAAAGACCGCAGTCTCTAGCGTCAGTGAGGTTTACACACACACAGCTCTAGTATGTTTGTGGTAAAACTCACACAAAAGGCAAAACTTACAGTTACATCAGTAATATTGTGAAAAAGCATTTATTCAAAAAACATTATTATTAGGATTTATTATTATTACAAATATAAGTAGTAGTAGTGGTAACAGCTGTAGTATTAATAATGAATATAATAATATTTATCTAACTGTACATCTATTTTTAGAGGGTTTATTTTTTTTAAATTGGATGCCCATGCAAATCTTGCTGCCACACAAAGCTAAAGCCTTTTTTATACTTTCCTATAAAACTAAATTAAACAACAATCTCTTCAATTTTTTCTAATTACATTAAACATTTTAATTTAATTTCATGAACATTTTTATTAAACATGGACCTTTTTCATTAAAAATTTGGATATTTTATTCTGTACAATCCTGAATAAGCGTTCATTTCAAGTGTGACTGAATGGAAGAGAGGCTCTCAGGAGTGCTCGTAACCATCAAATCCTTTTAATTTTCCCGGCGAAACCAACCCGAGTACAGATGTACCTGCTTGGCCACAGTTGCCTCAAAGTTGTGCATCTTCGGAAGTGGAGCCGTGCACAAAGTTACAAAAAATGCTGTGCACAACACACCACCATGAGAAATGGTGTCTCACGCACTTAAAGGGATAGTTCACCCAAAAAAGAAAATTTGATGTTTATCTGCTTACCCCCAGGGCATCCAAGATATAGGTGATTGTTTCATGTCTTAGGACATCAATGTGTCGTCACGAGCCGCAGGGTTTAATATGAAATTGTCTGTGCATGTTTTTTTTTACTCTTATAGATGGAGTTCCCATTGCCATGCATTATACGACTGACAGACTGCAACGGTTGGAGTTAAACATCATCATTTGTGTTCTACTGAAGAAACAGTCACCTACCTCTTGGATGCCCTGGGGGTAAGCAGATAAAACATCAAATTTTCATTTTTGGGTGAACTATCCCTTTAACCCGCACAACTGCCCACACCACGATGACATCATATTTGCCATGCGCACCTTTGCGTTTGTGCAGACGCGGCGAGTATAAACAAGGCTTAAGATATTGTGGGCTTTTGCTAGGGTGTTTAACAGTGGTAAAATGTAATGCACAGCCTATTTTGTTCCTTTAATAGAACATTACAGACAGTTATTGGTCTCATAAGGAACATTGGTTTATACCGTCTAGAGTGTCATTGACAGATACTTCATTCTTATATTGCAACACAATGAAATGTTTATCTTGGAAGTTCAGTGATTGTGTCTTTCTCTTCTAAACGAAAAATAAATAAAAAAGGGCAAAGAGGGACAAGAGGAAAGCCAAAAAAAAAAACAACAACAACACACACACACAAAAAAAAAAACTTTTGGGTTTGGTGAGGCGTGCAGATACTCACGGCTTTGACGAACACCCCCATGAGCTCTGGAAACTGGTGTGTGAGCATGGCCAACATGGCACAGAAGGAGCAAAGGCCCGCTGTGAAGAGGATGAAGAAAGGAAGCTCCTTCTTTGGGTACACTGAGACCTCGTGAAATGCTGGGGAAAAAAGAAAAAGACATATCCTTAAAACATGTCTACAAAATGTTCCTATTGTTGTTAATTTTCACACCTCTTGACTTTTAACACCCTATCTATGCCTATCTATGCTTGTGCTAACAGTTCATATTTGTATATAATGACAGATGTGTATACTTACAAGGCAGAAGCTCTCTGTCTGCGGTCTCTGTGCATCCTGGGTAAGGATAGAAGAGATGACCCTTCTCCAGAGGGTATGGAATAATCCGGAAAGCTACAAGAGCCAAAAGATGTGGACTGATATCAGGTGAGATAAATTACTTCTTTTTTTTTTTTTTTTTTTTTTTTTTACAGTAAACTGCTTACAATACAATTCCAGGGGTTTTCAGATAGTATCATGATGATAATACCAGGCCATTCTTTTATACACGAATGTGATTTTGTGTAAAAAAAAAACTAAAAAAAAAACCTTTACTGTACGTACTGCCTTCCCAGGTACAGTGTAGCAGGTTGAGCGCCCCCTCTGCTCGTTTCCAGTGCTGCAGGTGAAAGAAAGCGTATGCCACCGCCTCACTGTCTCCCCTCTTCAAAATATGCTCAGGTGGCAAAATCAGACTCTTCATCTCTAATAAATACTGCAACGACACACAAAACACATTTTTAAAAAAAATTCAGGACAATAAACATATTTACCCCAAATCTCATTACCATAAAGCAAAATGCCACTCTCATTACTGAAAGATATTTTTTTATTATATATACACAATTATTTTTCATTATATAAATATATTATTTATAATATTATTAAATTGTAACATTTAAACAAATAAATAAAAACTATCAAAAGTAAAAAATATCTATGCATTATAATAATGAGAATTGCAGTGGAAAATAATGACTAAATGACTAAAATATTAATGTTATTAAAATGCTACATTTTGCTTTATTTTCTTACTGCAATATATAGGGTTTGGTTTGAAATGTGACACAGACATACACCCATACATATGAGAGCTTTATATTTATACAGAGTCTGTGTGTGTGTGTGAGAGCAGTCAGTCCCAGGCTCCGGGCCCCAGGGTGAATGTTGTAGAGGGCAATACAGCAGGATTAAATGGTATTATCCAAAAGATAACCTTCCCAAAGGTCCCTGGCTGTGATTATTGTACATTGCAGCTTGATTCGACTGATTCACTCTACAATGTGTCAAGCGCTCCTTCTGAATTTTGAACAAATATCCAAACATATCTTTCGGTAATAATCACCACAATGGATATGTCAGAATGTACACAAACATGTGCTTCGTAGACATGGGTAATTTAGCTTTATGATCATGCTGACATTCGACAGGCAGCTGTCCTACACAACATGCCCGCACACAAACACTGTCTTTTATGGCGGATCAAGTGTCAGTGATGGGTCTCTTTTATGTGGATGTTCCTCTTAAGCCCCTGCTGAACTCCCATAAGCCGCTGTCTCAGTCTGTCTCGTATCTCTTTTCACTTGACCGTACGGACTCTGAGCGATGACATCACACTACAGTGGTCTTGGAGATGCCATGAAAAGGTGAGGTGCAGGTGTCCAGTGACGGATGACATAGTGCATTATATTTTGCACATTTCTGGGATGTCAATGTGTTAACTTAAGATATAAATTTAATGTGTTTAACAATAATATAATGCTTTTAACAAATTATAATGCTTCATTTTTTATGAATCATACTAATAGTTGCACTTTTGCCCACTGTAATAGTGAAAAACATACACTACCATTCAAAAGTTCGAGTGACTAATTTTTTAAAATTATTTAAATCTTTTTAGAACATTATAAAAGTCTTATCTATTTCAAATAACTGCTGTTCTTTTGAACATTTCCACAAAAACAACTGTTTTCAACATTGATAATAATAATAAGACATGTTTCTTTAGTTGCAACTAGCAAATCAGCATATTTGAATGATTTCTGAAGGATCATGTGACACTGAAGACTTGGGTAATGATGCTGAAAATTCAGCTTTGCCATGACAGGAATAAATTACATTTTAAAACATATTAAAACAGGACAGTTACTTTTAAAATTGTAATAATATTTCAGAACTTGCTGGAGTTTTTTTAATCAAATAAATGCAGCCTTGGTGAGCATAAGAGACTTTCAAAGACATTTAAAAATCGTATCGACCCTAAAATGTTCGATTGATACTGTATATTTTCAAATTAACAAAAAGTAACTATTTTCCCAGATAATATTTTCTTTGGCTTCAGTACAATAGCTTTATAATGTCATACTTAATATGTTTCTCACACAATATAAAGTTCACTATATGGCTGTTTTTATATTTTAGCAAGACAAGCAATAAAGTACAAAAGATAATGACATTTAGCATATCATTAAGTGCCTTTTTGCCTTTATTATGAAACCATTACTTCATAATAAAGATATGAAGGACAATTTTTCATTCATTCATTTATTGTAAATATAGTCACAATCTCTTGTACCTTATTGCTTACGTAACAGTGTAAAATATTACTGCATTGCCCAAACTCGACTACATTTAACATCTTTAATAATGTGTTCCAACTCTAAAGCCTTTTGCAAAAGGTTAAGGGAAAATACAGGATCTATACAGATGGAGGTATAACTTCAGGACAGACTATTACACACAAATGTAATAGTACTGACATTCAACACCCTCTATGCTCATTATGGAGCGTCCTTTTTTGCCATAGGGCCAGATTTGGCATATGAAAGACCAGGTGTATGTGTTTATATTTGCTGCACATCTCAAACAGGTGCACTTTGTAGCCTGATACAGCATGTCTGGGGTGCACAATACCCTTTCGTCTGGGACTGTGTTTGGGTGTGAAGGGGTTGTGTACTTTGAAGTCAGATCTAGTGTTTTGGAAAGCGGCAAGTTGAAGCCAGGTACAAAGAAAGAAATAGATGATGGGAGTCAAAACATCTTTAAAAAGCATAAAGAAATATCAAAGGTGATATAACTTTCACCCTAAACACAGTTTACGGAAATCTGTGTTTGGCAGCCCACCTGCAATTATGTTCAATGCATAACTGTGAACAATGTGCTCCTGATGTGAATGTTAGTAAAGTTTCTGTTTAGTGCAGAGGACTACATTGTGCTTTACTGTAAATACTACAACAGCATCACCTCCTGGCCATGACAATATGTCCGCACTTATGAATAACTGTGAGTAAAAGCCAATGTGTGGCCCAGTAAATTTAATATTTGCAATATAAACCATAATAATAAGGCAGCTTTTCTGTTTTTAATTGGAGGTTAGCGAATCTAAATCTATATATTTCGAACCTTTGGTACATGTGGGTTGAACTCCACAGCTCTGTGTATGGCCTCCACTGCATTCATCTCTGCTGTGCTGAGACCTCGTCTAGACGCTGCTTCAGGTGAAAACCTGCCATATGCACGCATACAGATTCATTCAGCAAACTATCATCCATAAACATCTATGCAATGATGTGGTTATGTGCCATTCATTATTAGACAGTAGACAATTATTTATACATCATTTCATACATTACAGCATGCTTAAGACTTACTTATCTGACACCGCTCTGGCTTTCAGTAAGGCAGATGTGTAGCATATAGTAGCTGATTTTGGCAAGCTGATATCTGAAGGGGAAACATCAGATAGTTAGTGAAACATTGATATTAGCATCACTTCCTGGTCCTGTCTGAAGTGTACAGTAACGTGACAGTTGAATGAGCTCACCGTCATATTTTGCGAGGACTGCTTGTACATCAGCATAGGCCTGCAGCTCTAATAACGCTTCTAGAAGGTTCTCGTGAATGTTTAACATTCCCAGTAAAGGGAACTCTTTCATTAACTGCACAAGGAAACAGAGCATAATTGAAATATGAGATACCACTTACAAAAAAATAAAAGTCCAGTCTAGTGATATGAGTATGTATACATTTCAAGTAAAGGCTAAGTTCCAATGTATTCATAAAAAAGTATCTAAAATTTTAAGCATAAGTTACTCTGATGATTATAGAATATATTCTAGAGAGTTACATGGATGACATCTTACATTGATGACATAACTACAACAATATTTTAGGCATAAAAAATGAAATTAAATGAAAAGATAAACATTTTTACATTTTCAAATACTTTGTTGTAAAGTAAAGTTCCTCTTTCAGTTTATATTTCTTAATGGTGTAGAACTGGAAAGGAAACGTTAAGGTATGTTCAAAAAAAGTTTAGAATTGTTCATTTGCTCTGAAGATATTCAATGGATGCGACAACATCCTGCACTAAATTAAAATGTATACAACTGCACTAAAGTTACAGGAATATACAAACGTGTTGCCGATTACCACAGAAAATCTTTTTGACTCATCCCTCGGGTCAAAAAACAAACAAAAAGAAACACATTTACAGTAAAGCGCTTACTATGATAGTCTATGTGGCAAGACTTTGCACTAGGATAATCATTAAAATACAAACTTTATACAGCCACAAGACCTGAACTTTATATATGTTAAATTTCCTCACTCACATCTCTCATCATCTTTACAGCTTCTTTGATGCGACCCAGTTTTCTAGCACACATGGCCAGTCTGCGCTTGATGTAGACCACAAGATTGGTGTCTTTACCGGCTGTGAACGCAACGGTAATAAGCAACAGCGTGAGATACTGTATGCTGAGTACATATGTGTGACAGTGTGAAAGTTCCATACCACTTTTAAGCGCTTGTTTGAATAGCCGTTCAGCTTCTGTGATGGTTGTGGCTTCCTCCTCAGCCAGGAGCACGTATGCTGCAGCACATCTGCAATGAACAGAATCATACGCTTGAGAGTTAGAAAAAAATCACAAACTTTTGACCGCTTGTCTACAGTATGTACTGTCCCATAAAAGTAATTACTGCCTTTATGTTGTCAGCCAGAATTTTAGTATATTAGAATGATTTCTGAAGGACCATGTGACACTGAAAACTGGAGTAATGATGCTGAAAATTCAGCTTTGCATCGCAGGGATAAATTACATTTTACAATAAATAAAAATAAAATTATAAAATTTTAAAATTGAAAACAATTATTTTAAACTGTAACAATATTTCACAATACTACTGCTTTTACTGTATTTTTTAATCAAATAAACGCATTTCCAAAACATTTTTCCACCAGTGTACATGGTTTATATTAAAATTCCATACTCATACATATATATATATATGTGTGTGTGTGCTGTCAAAATTAATTGCATCCAAAATAAGTTTGTTTTTAGATAATAATTATACACAGTACACACACATATATATATACACACATATATATATACACACCTGCATTTATAATGTAAAATATTTATATTTAATATAAATTATATATATATATATTATATAGTACAGTACAAAAGTTTGGAACCACTAAGATTTTTAATGTTTTTAAAAGAAGTTTCGTCTGCTCACCAAGGATACATTTATTTAATTAAAAATACAGTAAAAACAGTAATATTGTGAAATATTATTACAATTTAAAATAACTGTTTTCTATTTGAATATATTTCACAAAGTAATTTATTCCTGTGATCAAAGCTGAATTTTCAGCATCATTACTCCAGTCTTCAGTGTCACATGATCCTTCAGAAATCATTCTAATATGCTGATCTGCTGCTCAAGTAACATTTAATGTGTACAATTGTACAAAATATTTGTGTACAATATTTTTTTTCAGGATTATTTGATGAATAGAAAGTTCAAAAGAACAGTGTTTATCTGAAATCTAATCTTTTGTAACATTATAAATGTCTTTACTGCCACTTTTGATTGATTTAATGCATCCTTGCTGAATAAAAGTATTCATTTCTTTAATTTCTTTTCAAAAAAATAAAAATAAAAATTCTTACTGACCCCAAACTTTTGAACGGTAGTGTATAATGCTACAGAAGCTTTGTATTTCAGATAAATGCTGTTCTTTTGAACTTTCTATTCATCAAGGAATCCTGAAAAAAAAAGTACACAACTGTTTTCAACATTGAAAATAATCATAAATGTTTATTGAGCAGCAAATCAGCATTTTAGAATGATTTCTGAAGGATCATGTGACACTGAAGACTGGAGTAATGATGCTGAAAATTCAGCTTTGCATCACAGGAATAAATTACTTTGTCAAATATATTTAAATATTTAAAATTTACACAGTTATTTTAAATTGTAATAATATTTCACAATATTACTGTTTTTTACTGTATTTTTAATTAAATAAATGTAGCCTTGGTGAGCAGACGAAACCTCTTTTAAAAACATTACAAATCTTAGTGGTTCCAAACTTTTGGACTGTACTGTATATATATATATATATATATATATATATATATATATATATATATATATATATATATATATATATATATATATATATATATGCAAATATTTCTTAAATATATACATGTATGTGTATTTATATATACATATTTATACACAGCACACACATATATAAAAACAAACTTTTGTTTTGGATGCGTTAATTGTTTGACAGCACTAATATATATATTATGATAAAATAATAAAATACAAGTGAATTTAGGCATCAACATTATAATGCACAGTATGAAAAATTTATTTTATTTTGACATTTGCAAAAGATTACATTTAAGAGTGTAATTAAATTATGTTTTTCAAACTTAGCTTTAAACTAAGTCAACAAAATATCCAATACTGACCAATACGATAAAATCAAAGAGAAATAAGGTAATGGTACCAACATATTGTGCATCCTTAGTTCATGTATTTTTATTGCTCTTTATTAAATGAGTCAGGACCGAAAATGTTAAATTAATTAAGGACGCATTGAACTCACTCGCGGTTCAATTCAATTGCCTGGTAAGCTGCTCGAATACGTGCCTGCGGGTTCCTCTCCCTCCAGGCCTTCTGCATTACTGCAGAACAAACAACAGAGATAACAGCCATGATTAAACGTCAGTTCTGATTAAATCTAGGTGTTATTTTTTAAGTAGAAGAGCAGGAGACTAACCAGAGTCCTCTGGTCTAAGCTGCTGAGTGTCTCCCAAGAAGAAGGTCTGATGATCTTGAGCTGATAAATTCATGTCATAATATGTCAGGGGCTCTTTACCCGTCACCCAAGTGTACCTGCAATGGAAGGATCATGAATTTGATATATTATATATAAAAATGGAGTTCTGTCAAAAGCTCATATATTAACTGATGGCATTTAAGTAATATACCTGCTGTACTCTGCACCTCTGAATAGGTTCAGTGGGTTCCTCCACACTTTACATTCTGAAAGAGTAGCTTAAACATTATTACATTTGCTTTATAATGTTTAGAAAGATAACCAGTAGCCAATAACTTTTAAAAACCTGCAACGTTGCTTCTCTGCTCTGTATCGCCGTTTACTGAAGAGAAGAGGCCCGCAGAGCTGCTGTTCTCCACTCCTCCCAGCAGAGGGCGCAAGTGACTGACCGACACCTGCTCGATGAACGAAGTGCCATACTTTCTGAAGTACCACCATTCGAATATCTGAAAGACAAACGAGCGAGTGTGTTTTTACAAAGTTTTGAAACTGAAGTTTGCTATTTAGTATAATTATTTTACAACCAATTCACCAAACACAAGAAAAAGACTCACCAATATAAGGCCCGAGATGAGCGAGGAGGTTCCAGTGAGCGCAACATAGAATTTAGGCGTAAGAGTGTTTAAAAACACAGATGCTGTGGATGAATAATACGTGAGACAATGAGACACAGAAATTATGATACATTTGGTCAATACAAGATCTTAAAAAACCAAAAACATTTATTTCCATCAAGAAGTGCATCAATTATTTGTCAAGATGTTGTATTGACAATGCAAGAGGTGAGCACTCTTTAAAGTCTACTCTAGCACATCCCAAAGATTTTCAATGAAATTAAGGTCAATTCATGTGTGAAAATGATTCTTCATGCTCCCTCCCAACCATTCTTTCACAGTTTGAGCCTGATGAATCTTGACATTGTCATCCTGGAATATGATCCATGATCAATCTTAATACATGTTTTTTTTTTTTTAAGAAATACAAAGCTACACACTCCATCAATTAGGGTTAGAAGAACTGTTGCCACGCATATAACATGCTAGAAACATAATAATCACTGCAATAATGTTCCAATAATACACTCTTAAGTATTTGTCTACTTAAATCTAAACAGATTTAAGTAGACAATTTTTTTTTTTTTGCCGAGCAGTGTATATGTACTCACACAACTGATAAAAAATGGACACAAATACATTACTTGCTTTTTTAACTTAACCCATATCTTGCATACTATTATGGTTATAAAATTATTAAATGTTAAATAATATTAAAATTAACCGCTGAATAATTTTTCTACTCAAACATCACATGCACACGGTAATTATAAGATATTATATGTATATCTTTGTGCTGTCAAGTCGATTAATCGCACCAAACAATAAAAGTTTGTGTGTGTGTAAATATATACACAAAAACACGCACACATATACATTTACAAACTTTTTTGTTAGATGTGATTAATTGATTTGACAGCACTTGTATATGTAGATATTAATACCCATAACTAATTTTCAAAATAAAGCATTATGAGGGTCCTTTATTTAAATCTTTAGCTGATGTCATTTGAAACTGAGATATTGGAGCGAAGTTTAATGTGTTTCAGACTGGCATTAATGTACAAAACATATTTTCTAGACTTACATGAAGTCAACCTATGTTTATAAATGATAATTTCTTACATAAAACATGATAAAATATTTATTCACAGTAAACAAAAATTTCTGTTAAGTTAATTATAAGTATATAATTTCTATTATAAATCTATGAACACAACTCATAATATATGGTCACGAATTATTTGATTATTTGCGTACAACTTTTTAAAAACATCTTTAATATATAGAAAACAAAGATTAAACCTAGCCCATATCTTGTATAAAAATATTTCCATTCTGCTTATCTGCTTTGACAAATTCCTAGTCTGAATATTGCTATTACTCAAACATCACAAGCAATGTACTGTGCAAATATATGTATATTATATTAATACCCATAACGAAATGTCAAAATTAAGATGCCATGTTATTTAAGCCTTTAGCTGATACCATTTGAAACTAAGATAATGGGAGTAAAGCTTTAAGAAATTTGTGTCAGACTGGCATTAATATACAAAACATTTTCTAGACGCATTTGACAGCTGCTTTAACTTAAGTTTTTAACGCAACAAACAATTCAATAACGACTTATTGAATTCAGGTCTGTATCTCTCAATATGCCATAGTATGACTTTAAAAGAACTTGTAATATAGTGCACGAGTCATAATGACTACTGTTAAGATACTTAACGGTCATTTTGGACGCTTGACATCTTCAGTCACCATTCATTGACATTGCATGGAAAACACCGACCAGCACTGACTTCAAAATTTCTGCTTTTATATTGCACAGAAAAAGAAAGCCGTATGGGTTTGCATGGGGACGAGAGAAATAATGGTAGAATGTTCATATTAGTATGAACTTTTCCTTTAATGAACACAAATATACCCTGTGTTGAGCTGTAAACATGCACACAGCTGATCATAAACACAAACCTGCGTTGACGGTCTCCTGCAGTTTCAGGGGGCTCCTCAGCACGTAAACCATCGTTAAGACCATGGCGAACCAAAGCGCACATATGTACGTCCACGACCAGCAAAGCCACGATTTTAATTTCTCCGTGAAACCGGGTGATTGAGGATTACTGCCACTGCTATCCGCCATCTTTCACCGACGAGCCGTAAACATTAGAATTGTGGGATACTGGAGGAGAGAGTGCTGTAGCGAAGCTCTCCACCAGAGGGCGCAGCTCCTGTTTATTTGTACCCGAGAGTTGCATAGCGAATACTAGCATAGGGCGCAGTATATACTCTTTACTCTTTTTATTTTTTTAAGTGAATAGTGAAATGGGCTGTTCAGAATAGTATTTTAACACACTACTTTTACCACCGGTTTCAAAGACAATGCTTAAATGCATGTTTGAGCTGATTTAGCTGAAAGCAACTTGCACTGATATTTCTTAAAATATATCAGTGCCACTGTTTTGTCTCAAGATGCTCAAAAGTAATGTTTTTTTTTCTTTTTTTTCTAAGGCACATTTATAAAAGCTACTTAAATTTCCTAATTGAAGCCTTAAAACCCTGTCAGTGAATCCAGGCCTTAGTATTTTAGCAGTATAAAGTATGCATACTGCACACTGTACTCTCAAAACAATGCAGTTTCTGTTGTAAGCCTATTTAATTGATTCAAATCCAGTATTTGCATACTTCAATGAAACTCTCTATAATATGTTAGAAAAATCCCCTAATAAAGGTTGAATAAATGCTCAATTCTGAGGGGACAACATCACCACTCACCAATTAAAATGAAATTAGATAATAAAATAAGTTAAATTATGAGGCTAATGTATATTATATAAATTATCTGTATGAACACACCCAAGAAGACTTGCTACATTTGCCAAAACATTTAGTATGAGAATACTTAGTTGCATAATAATATATACTTCACATATTTTTAAAATCATTTTTATAGTCAGAATCAAACAAACATTTTAGCATTTTAAAGCAGGTGTGCAGAAATGCACCAATGAAAATGTAATGCATCATTTACAGAAATGATTATAATCTGATATAATAATATATTTTATATAAAAAAAATAAGAATTATGAATACCACTGAATAAAACAACCGATTCAGGGCCAAATTTCAGAATTCACGATGCATTACTAAACGATACAAAGAATTAGAGCAAATGTATACCCCTCATTTTAAACAAAATTAATATTATATATAATATATGACATTAAAATGGTGTTACCATATATTATAAAAGAAAAAAAAAGTCAGTTTGGTGCAAATCATTTATTCCTCTGGGATCATATTTGTTCTTACATTTTGTAAAAAATAGTTAGCAATAAAAGCTAGGGTAGGAGGCTGAAGTGAGGGGTAACAAATATTTTGTTTAACTGCATACAGTATATATATACCATTCTTAGACACCAGAGCACGACGATGGGACCATTTCCACACAGAACAGTAACCTGAAATGACTTACTGTACAAATGCAATGCTCACTTTGGCACAACCCTCTCTGTGATCAATTGACAGCACATTCAAATGATGGCACCTTACAACAATGCTTTAAAAAGACCAAATATTATGATGGGAAACAACGTGGTGATGCGTAACTGGTGTAAAGATATTCTTTATAACCAGCCAGGGCTACGTATGGTTAAATGATATCTAATGACTAAACATGAAGGAAAACTTTGGAGTGTCGACTTGCTAAAAAAAGTAAACTAAACGGACTCAATTGATCATATGGGCTAAGTGCAAAAAGTTCAGTGTGTGTCAAGCATCGGGAGAGTTGATCTAGGGGGTGGCGCAAGTGATATTGGGGGGGTTATTTGTGACTGTGTACACTGGTGTCATGGGAGGTATTTGTTCAACAGCAAAAACGTTTGCTAAACCCATTAAAACAAGCTTGCAGCCCTCCTACAATACAGAAAAGGAGGCAGTCTCTTCAGCTGAGGTCAAACCGTGGCTTCTGGAAAACAAACAAACGAAAAAAAAAGGACAGACACATTTTTAGCACACTTCTCGAAGGACCTTCTCGCCTTGGCCCTGCCCTTGATTCAGGTGTAGGTTCAGGTTTAGATATGGGCCCCTCGTAGCTTGTCTCTTTGCTTGTAACGCGAGCAGGAGCGGAGGCATGCCGTGTGTCTAAGCGTTTTGCATCTCTTTGCCAATCTTGTAGCTGAGGATCTTGTTCCAGTCAATCTTGGTACGGGTGACGGGAAGCTGCCGACGTAAGGCCTTGAAGGTGGTGTCAGACATGGTCTGGTAGTTCTCACTGATGGCCGTCTGAAAAGCAAACGGCAGGGGAAATCTCACTTCACACATCATAGATATCATCAGGTGCTACAGAAGAATTCATTTCTTCCTCCATTCAATGACAGAACTGTAAAATAATGACTAACCAAACAAAATCAACTGGAAAACAAACCTGGTAATCATTTTCAGCATTTTCAATGATTTTGACAAATTCCTTGGCAGTCTGTACCTCATTCTGTTGAAATATAAGAACAAAAAATAAATAAAAATCAAAAGCACCATATTAGCTCACCCATAATTACTAATGTGAAATTCCAATATTTTTATATATATATATATATATATATATATATATATATATATATATATATATATATATATATATATATATATATATATATATATATATATATATATATATAAAAATAAAATTATGGCTTTATTTCATTTTGGCGATATATATTTTTTATATTATTTCTCTCTTTTTAAAGGGATAGATCACCCAAAAATGAAAATTTGATGTTTATCTGCTTACCCCCAGCGCATCCAAGATGTAGGTGACTTTTTTTCTTCAGTAGAACACAAATGATGATTTTTAACTCCAACAGTCAAGTAATGCTAGTGGACAGGAACTTCTACTATAAGAGTAAATAAAACTTGCATAGACAAATCCAAATTAAACCCTGCGGCTCATGACGACACATTGATGTCCTAAGACACGAAACGATCGGTTTGTGCGAGAAACCGAACAGTATTTATATCATTTTTTACCTCTAAAACACCACTATGTCCAACTGTGTTCAGCATTCGTTTAGTGAGGTCTGATTGCGCTCTGACAGCGGCAGTGGTCGCGTGCATATACTTCAATGAGTGCTAGACATCACTGCCGTTGTCAGAGCGCAATCAGACCTCACTAAACGAATGCTGAACACAGTTGGACATAGTGGTGTTTTAGAGGTAAAAAATGATATAAATACTGTTCGGTTTCTCGCACAAACCGATCGTTTCGTGTCTTAGGACATCAATGTGTCGTCATGAGCCGCAGGGTTTCATTTGGATTTGTCTATGCAAGTTTTATTTACTCTTATAGTAGAAGTTCCCATCCACTAGCATTATTTGACTGTTGGAGTTAAAAATCATCATTTGTGTTCTACTGAAGAAACAAAGTCACCTACATCTTGGATGCGCTGGGGGTAAGCAGATAAACATCAAATTTTCATTTTTGGGTGAACTATCCCTTTAACTTCTCAAAGAAAAGGAAGCATGTGGCACAAACATAAAATGAAAAGCAAAAGGAAGAACATCAGGTGTTACTGAATTTATCATTCTCATGTTGCCATAGTAAGCACTGGGAAACTGAGATGGTTGTGAAAGTTTATGAGGCAGCAGGCCGTCTAGTACATTATAGCAAGCCAAACTGTACACCTCGAAATCCCAATCCCAATTTAATATATACTACTAGGGGTATGACAATACTCCTGGCTCACGAGACGAGACGATACACAATATTGGGTGCACGAGATGATAATTTAACACCGTTTTTAAGAAACCGTCAATGTATATGACTGGAAAAATAGTCTTTTATTTGACTGAAAGTCATAAAAGGCAAAACAATACAGGTGCAGTTTGAAATGTTTTAACTAATCTAGTGCTGTCACAAACAATTATTTTGGTGATCGAGTAATCAGCTGATTATTTTGACGATTAATCGAGTTAGAAAAATCATTTTTGTGGTAATAAAAATAGACCTAAGTGAACTATAGCCTTTAAAATGTCTTAAAATACATATATAATAACAATGAGGCAATAATAATTGGTTTAAAAGCAAGTAATCATATAGTCTTATTGAACAACACTGTTAGGGCCCTATCATACACCTGGCGTAATGCGACACCAGGCACGACGCAAGAGTTTTTTGCTCATTTCAGCCTGACGCAGCTATCATTTTCACACCCAGCGCCTGCGTTGCTTAAATAGCAAATGCACTCTCGTCCTGCACTATTTGCAAAACTCGCAAATGCACCACCATAATGGATATTCATTGCATGTATCAGAATTACCTATTTATTTGACCAATCATGGCAATACACATGTATTTGTACTGACTCTTCAGGTTGAGGGTGTCTTCATTAAATATGTAATTAGCAATCCGCCATGGTGCAAGCAACCCGGCTTTCAAAGAGAATGGGAGATGAGACTCTGATCGGTTTATTGCACGTTACGTCCAAAACACACCCATGACTCATTAAGACAATAGGTACAATCCTTTTGGACCGTGCGCCTGGCACACTGATCATTTTTTCTGTCGTTAAACAAGCAAAAGTGTATTCGGACACGCACCTGCGCCATGCACTTCAGACCATGCGCTTAGATTGTTAAAATAGGGCAGTTAAAGTACATAATGTAATATATACATAACATAATCAACTTCTGTACATTATGTATTATAACAAATGCCTGCAGAGGGCACCAATGGCCTGGTGATTACTGTTGTTACACTTTACAGCAAAATAAAATCCTTGTTTAATATTGGCCAAATAGCATTTAATTTAACAAGATCATGTGGCCGTCTGTTGGAAGCTATTTTAGTTTTTAAAGTTTTAAATATGGATATTTTTCTTTCACAAACACATTGCTTCACTTCAGAAGGCATTTATTAACCCCACGGAGCCTTGTGGAGTTTTTTTGTGATGGATGCACTTTTTTGGGCTTCTCTATTCACTGTCATTATAAAGCTTGGAATAGCCAGGACATTATTTAAAATAACTCCGACTGTATTCGACTGAAACAAGAAAGTCATATACACCTAGGATGGCTTGAGGGCGTGTAAATCACTGGGTGATTTTCATTTTTGGGTGAACTATCCCTTGAACTAGTAAATATTCTGACAGGCAGAAACAGAGCTAACTATGCAAATCAAAGAACTCAACAACAAGAGCTCAAAGAACAAACAGTATTCACAGATGTACCAAAAAGACTTCATTTGCTTTATCTATTAATACAGCACCTCGCCCACTGTCATTAGCAATATCATTCTTAGGGCAGCTGGCAGTTCCTTAATCAGGCAGGTTGTTTGTGTTGTACTGACTCATTAACAGGAAGTCTTGGGTTCAAGGACTCACAAAACCCAAGCAGCTCAGGTTCAAATAACTTACAGAGATGACCAGAGACTCTTGCACATCCTTGTGGCTGACCAGCTGCACATTGCCATCCTCATAATAATGAACCTGGATCTTCAGCACTCCCACCACCTGAGCAGTGGGCTGAGAAATGCTGAACTTCCATTCCGATCGGCAGCGCCCGTTCCTGTATGCAGAGAAATGGAGGAAGTTCAAAGGTTATTAGTCTTATGGACAAAAAAAAAACAAAACACAAGACTGATGACATTACTGGTAGTTTTATTGTAGAAAAAACAAAAAAAACAATGTTGCATGCAATCCTGCATAATTATTCGCACAGAATTACTACTATAGTATGCAAAGACCATTCACTATTTAATTCCTAGAAATCCATGTTATGGATATGACATCTCAAAGACAGATATACTTTTGTGCCGTTAAGCAATGTGTTGTGCTGTCCTTGTGTGTGAAAGAGCAAAGCTAGTTTGTCAGTACAGTGTGTAGGCGACCTTTGCTGTCTAGTGCACCTGTTCTCCATTCAAAAGACATAATTGTATCTAGATACAGTAAGATCATGATCTGGGTGGGGCAGAGCTCATGTCACACATCTTAAGATCACATATCATAATTGGAACTAAGCCGGTAACTGCGACAGGCATAGAGCGGAGCCTCATTCAAAGCAAAGAGTGAATATCACCTATTATGTTTTTTTTTTTTTAACACACTAGGGTCCATTCACACAGAACGAGTTTTTGCTTTGAAAAACACGAGACGCAGGTAGTAGAATGGGGGATAAACGCAAGGTCTAGAAGACACCTTTTTTTTTTTAAAGCTGAACTTCTTTTGAACTTCTGAACTTCTGCAAAAGACAGAAGACACAAGCTTAATGCTCAAACACGTCCATCTAGCTTGTTTACATAGAAAAACAATGCAAATATAGCACAGTGGAATGGAAAAACGCATTCTAAGAGTATCAGTCAAAAGTCTGGACACACCTTTTCATTATTATAACTATTTTCCACAGTTTAGTACAATAGGCTTTCTGTCAACCAACTTGACCAGGTGCATTCTGGGAAATTCATACATTGAAGCAATTGTTTTAATGGGAATGCAAGGTATTTTCAACATTAACTGGGTTTAGTCTGTGATTTTATTGCAGTCCAAATCAAGGATGTTGATTAATAAAAACAACATGAAATACCACTGCTAGAAATAATAATAATAAAAAAAGTATCTGTGTACTTTCCACTGAGTTGAACATCTCTAGAGGTCGACGGCATTTATTAACCTCAGTTAATATTACAAATGGAATCTTATTGTAAAGTGTTACCATTTTACATAAATTCAAACAGTCATAGTGTTAACACATTAACAGATGTGAATGCGATAACTTCACATCAATATTCACATCAGAGAAGAAAGTACATGGATTGTTTTTTTGTCACGTTTTTATCAATTATGATTTCTCACTACATGTGTGCTTTTTCTGAGCGAAACGGAGTGAACTGCAGCTCTAATGGCAGTGCTAAAGTCATGCAAAGAAGACAAACAGGCCAGGATTTTCATTAAATAAATTAAATTTCAGTTTGTTTTTCACCTAACCCAATCATATACCTCCAGAACACTTGGAATATACTGCACGTGTCGCATGGGATCATTCTTTGATACATTTACGTCTTTTTTAAAGCTTGATTGTGGTCGCTATTCACTGCCATAATTTGGCCGTGTGCGAGCAGGACACTTTTTAAATATTCTCCTTTTGTGGTCGGAAAAAAGAAAGAAGGGCATATGGCATTAGAACAACACCAGGGTGAATAAATGATGACTCAAAAGGATAGTTTACCCACAACTGAAATTCTGTCACCATTTACTCACCCTCAAGTTGTTCCAAACCTGTATGAGTTTGTTTATCTCCCGAACTAAAAGATATTTTGAACAATGTGGGTAACTGTCTGGTTACCAACATTCTTAAAAATATCTTCCTTTGTGTTCAGCAGAAGAAAGAAACTCATACAGGTTTGGAACAACTTGAGGGTGAGTAAATGGTGACAGAATTTACATTTTGGGGTGAACTAACCCTTTAGAGCTATTAAAAACAGGATGAAGGATAAAGAAATTACCAGAAATTTTTGGGCTGAAACTGATGACCCTCGATACAGGCAATGATGGTTTGCTGTCCATCAATGGTTTTCCCATAAACCTAAAGACGCCAATACAAAAAAAATCAGCAAACGTGTGGCATGAAAACACACTCACTGCTTTATTAAATTTAGGGCTGTCAAACGATTAATCGCGATTAATCAAAATAAAAGTTTGAGTTTGCCTAATATATGTGGGTGTACTGTGTGTAATTATTATGTATATATAAATACACACAAATTAATGTATATATTTAAGAGAAATATGTTATTTATGTACAGAATATTTATATATAATATAAATTATATAAAAATATAAATAAATACATATAGTTGTAAATATTTCTCAAATATATACATGAATGTGTTTGTATTTATATATACATAATACTTACCCACAGTACACTCACATATATTAGGCAAACTCAAACTTTTATTTTGTATGCGATTAATCGCGATTAATTGTTTGACAGCCCTGATTAAATGAGCTATTCCTTTAACATAACCCAAAATGCGATCTAGTGAACTCACAGTGCAGACTCCAGTGGGGTAATGGTCTTTAACATACGCCCTCAGAGCTTCATCACAAGCATCCCTCCACGGCCTGAGAGCTGCTTCACCCTCATAAGACTGTGGGTCAGTCGCCTCTTTCCTCAGGTGGTCAAACTTGAATGACTGTTTCTTACGAGGGTCAAAGAATCGGCCGTGGCCAAGGTCTCCATGCTCTGTGATCAAAACCTGCAGTTTGGAAGCAGTTTAAATTCAATTTGGAGTACAATTTAAATTCAAAATGTTCATAAAGAGATCATAAAACTAATCCATATGAACTGAGTGGTTTAGTCCAAATTTTCTGAAGAGACTCGATCGCTTTATATGATGAACAGATGGAATTTAGGCTTTTATTCACATATAAACATTGAAGCGTCAAAGTGGTAGTTGCATAGGTGTCAATGGAGGGACAGAAAGCTTTTAGATTTCATCAAAAAGATCTTAATTTGTGTTCCAGAGATGAATGAATGTCTTACGGGTTTGGAACGACTTGAGGGTGAGTCATTAATAACAGAATTTTCATTTTGGGGTGAACTATCCCTTTAAGGTGACCGTCTCTATGTAAAGTAATTTCATGCACATTTTTGACAAGCAGTTCCAAACACAAACATAATTTTCTTTGGAAAAATGTGCACTGGTGAATCATGCACAAAATGACAAGGAATGAGTGTTAAAGGGATGGTTCAGCCAAAAATTATTTCATCATTTACTCACCCTAATGCCATCCCTGATGTATGACTGTCTTTCTTCAGATAAGCACAAAGATTTGAAGGGTTGTTTTTAGTCCATATAATGCCAATGAATGGGTGTCGCTTGGTTGACACTTGAAAAACCACACACAGAGATCGTGACGTTACCACTTCTCGCGCAAGCTTCACAACACACTTACGTCACGTGTCACAACATTCCTCTCGTTAACGCTCATATGACAGTAGAATCAATGATTTATAGTTAAAAAAGTAAAAAAATATTAGTATTTTCCTTGAACACACCTATCGTTTCGCTTCTGAAGACACTGATTCAATCCTCTGGGGTTGTATGGATTACCATCATGATCTCTGTGTGTTGCTTTTCAAGCATCAAACAAGCAGCAGTCTTTCAATTACATTATATGGACTCGCAGAGATGGATTATTTTCCTAAAAGTCTTTGTGTTTATCTGAAGAAAAAAAGTGATATACATTGTGGATGGCATGAGGAGGAGTAAATGATGAGAGAATTTTCATTTATGGTTGAATCATCCCTTAAAGAAAGTAAATAGGATCCATTTCACTTCATGTCAATGTTATTCACCTGATCTTCACTTCCATCAAGTTTAGCAGGTGTGAACTGATCCATGTTGTACTGGGCAAAAGCACTGTCACAAACAGAAAACAATGTTTAGTATCAGATTTAAAAAAATCTTATTAAGGACTTTTGATAAAGCCACAGAGCTAAATATAGCACTTCTCCATAAATATATTCATATTGTGAAGAGGATTCTAAACTGAAAGAGACACTGAAAACTGGATGTGCATGAATGCCTGTGTTGGACAGAATCTTGGCTAAAGAAAATAGACTTATGAAGGAGACGAGAAGGATAGTAACATAATATGCATTCAGATAGTACAATAAATACAGGCTACTCACTGAGCCGCCCCTTCCCTGAGCAGATTGTCATTATTGAGCAGTAGCCGCACATCTGAAAACAAAGAAAAGGTGTCATGTGATATAATGTGAACATTATGATGTCAGCGAGTGACACCGCATCTTAAATGTACAGTATTGTTGTTATAATGTAATTCCACCTAACATGCACTACTGTTAAAAAAAACTTGGGGTCAGTAAGTTTTTTTTTTTTTTGTGGAAATAAATTAATATTATAGGATGCATTGAACTGATCAAAGTAAGTGTCAATGCCTATATAATATAATAATAATAATGTTACAAAAGTTTCTATTTTGAATACATGCTGTTGAACTTTAATACAACTTATTTATAAAAAAAAAATCCTGTATAAAATGTATCAAGGATTCCAAAAAAAAAAAAAAACATTAAGCATTACAACCTTTTTCAAAATTGATAAATGTTTCTTGAGCAGCAAATCCACAAATTAGAATAATTTCTGAAGGATCATGTGACACTGAAGACTGGAGTAATGATGCTGAAAACTCAGCTTTGTCATCATTCACAGGAATAAATTACATCTTAAAATATATTACAATAGAAAACAGATACTTTAAATTGTTATAATATTTTACAATATTACTGTTTTTACTGTATTTTTAATCAAATGAATGCAAGCTTGCTGAGCAAAATAGACTTTTTTCAAAAACATTAAAAAATCTTAAGCTCTTAAATGAAGGAAGTAGAAAATATGCCGGGTGTGCTCTGTCTTTTTGATATCTGTATACATTTATCATGAACTTTTTACCATTGAAGACTTCGTTGAACTCTCCAGGGGGAGCATGGATGACAAAATTTGCAGCAATGCGGACCTGTGGAAAAACAAATGTAAAACTTATGAAAATGTGAGCGCTGCTTGCACATGCAAAATTCCTCTCTAGTGTTTATTTAAACCCTACACTTTCAGAAACCCAAGAAAAACTGTCACTTTCAAGAATGGGTGGGGTGTTATGCGTATACAAACTAGTTTTATGAGACATATGCATTTCCAAAGACTCTTAGAGCCACAAACAACTTAACCAACACTTATCGGCTAAACGATTTTGGCAACTTTGCGCTTCCTTTGAAAACAGGTCAAACGATGCCTTAGTAACACACTGTGCCCACATCGAGTCACTCCTTAGAAGGCGGCAGGGTTGAGGCTTTTCTTAGCAGTGCACATGTAAGCATAATGGGCCAGGCAGTGACACCGAGTCCTGCATTGGCTCCATGGACGACTCCCATTCTGGACTCTTTCCAGAACCTCTACAGGGTCTGTCTTTACTGACAAACCTAACAAACAAATACTGTAAAGACCACCTGTTGAATATTCCGTCCACACTTAACTATAGTCAACCTGCAAATGGGAAAAAAATAAATCACAATAATAATAACGGCCAATTTGGTTACGTTGTTTGGAAATGCAGTAGATTAAATTACATTGTAAGAATCAAAGACATGCAAACCATCTACTGAAGAAAATATGTCACAACTTGCACATCGTAAAACAACTTTAAATTCTGCGGAAAGTGTAGACGTTATCTAGGATGATGCCTAAATTTAGTTTCTCCAAAACAAGCTAAAATATGTGCAACAAAATCATGACTGGTCTTGACGTTTTTCTGACTGTTGCAATTTCATCAAGAGACAAAGATTGGTGACAACGATTTGTGGTGTCTGTCATAAATACGCAAGGAAATATTTTATATTATGGAAACAAACACATAAACTAGCTTCCAACTACTGTTTGGAGATCAGTATAATTTTTTTTTTTTTTTTTTCAAATAAATGAATACTTTTATTGAGAAAAGATCCATTGAATTGATCAAAAGTGAGACAGTAAAGACATTAATAACGTGACAAAAAAAATTATATTTCAAAAAAATGCAGATCTTTTGAACTTCCTATTCATCAAAGTATTCTGAAATAATAATAATAATAATGCATGCATGGCAAAATGTATTGGACCCTGGGATGTTTTCTTGCATGACAGCATTTCTAAAACCTAAATTTGCTATGGATGCAGAAATAAAGCACACATTCACATTTTCTGTTCCAGTCACCATGACAAAAAGAATTTGGTGTTCTTGGTTTCCTTGTCTAGTCACATGCTTAAACATGTTAACCTTGATTACTGATAAGCAGTGAGGTTAAATGAATGAATTACTGTAGTCAATGCATTAATAACTTGCCCACACAATATCTACAGAGTGTATAAATGAATGAAGCATTTACATAGCACTTTATTATGTACTACTGTACACCCAAAGTGCTTCACATCAGCCTCAGATTTCTGCAGAATTTGAATGCCTGTAATTAATGAAAATCTACAAATGACTCAAAAATCTATAGAACAACAGCCTGTTTTCCACTGGTATACTTAAAGGATTAGTTCACTTTCAAATTAAAATTTTCCTGATAATATACTCACCCCCATATCATCCAAGATGTTCATGTCTTTCTTTCTTCAGTCGAAAAGAAATTACTTTTTTTGATGAAAACATTCCAGGATTTTTCTCCATATAGTGGACTTCAATGGAGCCAAAATGGTTGAAGGTCAAAATTACAGTTTCAGTGCAGATTCAAAGCGTTCTACACGATCCCAGACGAGAAATAAAGGTCTTATCTGAAGAACCCATCGCTCATTTTCTAAAAAAACAAAAAAAACCCATAAATGCTCATCTTGAACTAGCTCTTTTCTTCTTCTCTCTTACTCCAGCAGTGTAGACACTGTTAAGTGTATTACAGCCCTCCACAGGTCAAAGTTTGAACTGAATTGCCATATATAATATGCTAGTGCAAGTAGTATATAACAATTAGTTCAAACTTTGACCTGTGGAGGGCTGTAATACACTTAGCAGTGTCTACATTGCCGGAATTCTAATAGAGAACAAGAGAAATAGTTCAAGACAAGCATTTATTGTTAAAACGTATATATATATATATATATATATATTAATATATATATATTTTTTTTTTTTTTTTTTTTTTTTTTACCGAAAATGAGCGATGGTTTCTCTAGATAAGACCCTTATTTCTCGTCTGGAATCGTGTAAACTGTAATTTTGACCTTCAACCGTTTGGGCTCCATTGAAGTCCACTATATGGAAAAAAAAAAAAAACCTGGAATGTTTTCATCAAAAACCTTAATTTCTTTTCGACTGAAGAAAGAAAGACATGAACATCTTGGATGATATGTGATATGGGGGTGAGTAAATTATCAGGAAATTTTAATTTGAAAGTGAACTAATCCTTTAAAAGAATGTTTTTTTTTTGGTGGTTGAATTCTCCGTCTTGCTCGCACTTTTAGTAGGAAGAACAAATCTGCTCATTTCCCATACAATTGCTTTCAATTAATATGACAAAACTCCTTCTAGTTCACCAAAATGTCCAGAAAAAGACATCTGTGAGAGCCAAAGATTGCCTAACTTGTTCTGTGCTTCAGGGCAGAGTTTGCGCTAAAGAATGTTTTTTTTTTTTTAGTTATTATAGGTATAGGATAATAGTGTTGAACACACTATTTTAGTATGTTTCAACGTTTTAAAGGGATAGTTCACTAAAAAAATTAAAATTCTGTCATCATTTACTCCTCCTCAAGCTATCCCAAACCTGTATGAATTTATTTCTTCCACTGAACACAAAATATGATATTTTGAAGAATATGGGTAACCAAAGAGTTGATGGACAAACAGTATGGGAGAAAACAATATATATCAACTGTTTGGTTACTGACATTCTTCAAAATATCTTCAGTCATGTTCAGTGGAAGAAATAAATTCATATAGGTTTTAGGATAACTTAAATAGGAGTAAATGATGACAGAATTTTCTAAACTATCCCTTTAAAACTTTGAAACATACTAAAATAGTGTGTTAAACACTATCCTATACCTATAATAACTTAAAAAAAAAAAAAAAAAACATTCTTTAGCATAAAAAATGTGCCCTCAGGCACAGAACAAGTTTTGCAATCTTTGGCTCTCACTGATGCTAAACAATATATCAGGGGTATCTAAATGACACATCTATGCTTCTCAATCTTGAGCAGTTTGCAGCTGCAACAAGCTTTCCACATCTAAGCATTTCTGAAATGCTTCTTCCCTCCTTCAATTGGCCTCTACACGACTGCTTCGCGTTTGCAGAGGCGGAGGGGAACATCCGCACATTAGAACAGCCCGTGACTCGCATCGGCACGGTGGCAGAGGGAGAGGGCGTGAGACCGGAAGAGCCGCGCGCATGTAAGAACATGCAGAAAGAGGGCTGGGTCACCCACACTCAGCTGAGAATACAAACAAGACCAGAGCTGAGGTTGCGCCCCTGTTTCAGTGCAAGAAAAGCACTTCCCCTTGGGCTTAGTACACAAATCCAAAGCGGCAAACGAAATGAAGCCATTTATATATACGATAAGATTAGAAACAAGTACACACACACACACACACACATTTATATAGCAATAGTGATCTAAAATAAGTTTGTTATGTGACACTCAACTGTCATAACATGCCAAGTTATACGGCAGAGAATAAAAAGTACATTACTGTAAATATACATGCCGTTATAAACAACATATAAATTGTTAATCTTGATGAAGTGATTTTTTCCCTTATTTAGATGCCTCACCAGTCAGCCTCTACTAATAGTCCGTAAACTCAATAATACTTCCGTTGTTGATGTGAAACCGCTTAATATGGTCCCATAGAATGCATTTTCAACACGTAACAAGCATATTAATCGCTAATCTCAGTTACCATCTACACAGTATAGCGTCTCTGAGAGTGCGATCATCGATTAGATCGAGTTTCAGTTAGCCTGCTAGCTTCCTTAGCACGCTCTTCATCGCGGATTTTATAGACTTTAAAACATCCAGTGTGCATAATAACATATACGACATGTTCATGACAATATAAAAGTTATTCGTGTGCCAATAAAAGACAAGAGAAAATAAATCAGGAAGCCTGAATAGATAATCATATACCTTCTCCTCGTCGGTAAGCTGTTCCTCAAAGTCCGCCATCTTGGCTCAATTGGACCTGCCCTGTCAAACTGCATCACGGGAAAACAATCATAAACATGACAAGAGTTTAAAATTGCATATTTACCTACTCAAAGTTATGTTTAGATATTGTCGTTTGTTTATTTCACTTTGTGTGCCATGTTATCTTTAATTAAAAAATATATTAGAATGTGTTTTTAGCAGACATTTCTGTTTTTTTCTTTATGTTTTGATTCAGTAAAGGTTTAAGACTGAAAAAGTATTAAACCATTTGTATTTAAGCGAAATAATCATTTACAGTATTATCCAAGCATATAACCTGTCGAAGATTACGTTTGTTTCATAAATTTTGTAATCTCTTACTATTTATGCTCTTGAATTTCCAGTATACAAGTATATTGTTTGTTGTTCTCAGTACCAAATATTAAAAAATCTTGAAATACCCGAAAATACAAGATTCTATGTTTTAAAAGAAATAAACACACCTTGTTTCTATATAAGTATGGTAAACCAAATATTTAATTAATTACTAGTATTAGTGTTATCTTACCTTGATTTAACTGCTCATATTTAATGTCTAAATTTGTCAATTATATATTGTCTGCTCAATATATATATTTTTTTTTTCATATTTGGTTATGCATAGTAATAACTACTGGAATATATACGTTTCTCTGACGGAAATGAAGACGTCTAGTTTCTAAAATAAAGATCTACCAATCTTCATTGAATTTTGAATTAAACAATCCCATCCAGGTAATGAACTATCCACGAAAAGCATTGCTCCCATACGGATGTTATGTAACACCAGGGTTTTAGGGAGTGTCGCAAAAGAGTGTTTCTCATAATGACATTTTATTTACACTTATATTGACTTGTAAATGCGAAATGTAAAAAAAATAACAACTCACTTCTATATTTAAGTTGTTTATGGATTGATTCAGCATTCAAGCAGTCAAGTAAATTATTTAATTAGTGAAGAAAATGTCATGGTTCCTGAGTGCGGTAATTTGTTGATGTATCCTTGCTCACCGTTAGGCTGCATTCAGTCAGTTTCGATTCCGGAATTGCCTAGACTAGATAACATCCCTAACGTAAACTACTGACACATAAACATCACCAGCACAATGCCTTCTCTCAGAACATCATACGAAGTAGGGCTTGACTTTCTACAGTTTCTGGGGCAGAGGATCTCGAAAACAGACATTAACGAACTTCGGAATATTTACAACTTTGAGTTCAAAAGGTTTGCAACATTGACCCAGAGTCACCGGTTCAGTCTGGCTCATCTGTTTTACAAGTTTTGCTTTATTTTGTCTTTGTAATCTTGTAATAATAAAATATAGTGTGTTTTGTATATGATCGTTTCGTTTGTGTATGATATTATCGACCTGGCATGTCTTTTTCTACCTTGATGCAATAGCCTTGTTTTTCCAGGCTGAACTCATTTGCACGTGATTGTTTGTTTTCAGGGATGGAAGACAAGACCCCACATTTTCCAATGTGATCAATGCCTTAAAAGTTTTCAATAAAGCCACTACAGGGAATGGGAAAGTCATGTTTCGCTGGAAACCAAAGGTGAGACCTTAAATGGTAGTATTTTGTGTCTTCGGGTCAATTTCTGTAAACTTTGAGCTCTTCTAGTGTACTCATAAATGTGATAAACTAATTAACTTCAGCATCAAGCCATTTCATTTTGATTTTTAAGGAAGGAAGATAAATCATATTGCATTTTCATCTCTTGTCTCCCTCCTCCTCCTGACAGGTGCGAGTGTACTACTGCGATCAGTGGAAGTCCTTCACAAAGCAGAAGACCAAAAAGTCAGCCACAGATTCTGTCCCAGCATCCTCTTCTCCTCCGATCACGAACCCTGTCCTGACTCCGAAGAGGAAGCTCGCTTCAGAAATCCTCAACAAACTCCGAGTGAAACGGTGATCATCAGAGATATAATTTGCATGTTTTTTGCTGGCTAGGAAAAATGTATTCAACTTTAAATATAATATATAATTCATGTGATGTGTGAAAAACTAGTAATCACAGGCTTCCCTTCTCAATGGCACATTTTCCTTTTGAAACTCATTGTCAGGTGTGTTTTTGTTTCAGAGCTGAGCTCATCAAAGACAAAGGAGGTGTTGAAATAACCTCTGACCCCAAGGCCACCAAAGGGAAGGTTACGTTTACCATCAAGGAGCTAGGGAAGCTGTTTGTGGTGAAGTTTCACATCGTAAACCGGGGCGAGAGCTGCGTCTACTTCACGTACTACACAGCCTTACACAAGATGCGCTGCTTTACTCTCGTGGATAAGAGGAGAGTGAACCGTGTTTCTCCTCTTCTTCTCTGTCCAGGTGAGAAAAACAGAATCTAACTGGTGGATCCAAAATGGTCAATATTCATATTCATTCATATTTTATGTTTCTTATGATTTATCAATATTACATTTGATTTCATATATTCACATACTCCTACTCCATATATTAATCCTCATCATATTTTCAAGTATTTACTGTTTAATGTACTCCTTTATGGTTATTCTTCTCATGTATGCTTGTTATATTCAATTGTTCTTCAAAGTGTTCCAATGTGACAGGTCATGTTGACACGTTTGTGGGTAGATATTTGACGCCTGCCAAGTACTGCAGAAGCGATGGTGTTTTCAGAATTAGTTTGCTCATTTGAATTTGATGTACCTTTTGTATCAAAATATGTCTGTTTGCATTTTTTCAGACATGTGATAATGCAAGATCTGCAAAATTCTCTTAAGGGTGTCGAAACAACCCTTTTTGTAGCTATTGTCATCTATTTTTGACATTTGAGCAGTCTGTGACATAATGGATAAATCCATTTGACCTTTTCTTATTAGACCAAAACATAAGTTTGAGTGGGATGTAAGTTTTCCTATGCTTATGGTATAAAACGGACTGGGTCTTTGATAGTTTAGATTTTCTTTGCTTTTCTTTACTTCTTCTTTGCTCTTTTTGCTTCTCGCATCCCTTCTGCATCTTCTGCTTCTTCTCCTCTACCTCTCATTTTATTTTGCAAAGTCTTAATTTTGTTCCTTCTTTCTCTACATTTTGATCTTTATCTTCATATATTAGATGATCTCTGACTTAATCATTGCTGGACTGCCTGGATGTAATTTTCTCAAGTTTTTGCATCACATAGATAGATAGATAGATAGATAGATAGATAGATAGATAGATAGATAGATAGATAGATAGAATAAATGAAAATGTATATAGGTTGTAAGATGCTCACAAAAATGTCATATTGATGTCTTCTGCTAGGTGAGAGTTATGTTGTTGAAGTGCGATACAACATCCACCATCACGGACACTTTCCAGCTACCATGTACTTTGAGTTCTGCCCAGAGGCGGATCCTCCTGGAACTGCTAAGCCCTTCTGTGTAGTCCGGGAACTGGAGGCAGTGGTTCAGACTGGACTAGCTGGAACACTGGGCCCAGAGAGCCCATATAACCCCAAACAGAACAGACGACTCCGTCCAGAGAACAGGATTGTGGAAGAAGGGGTACCACCTGAGAGGTTAGATATCTATCTATCTATCTATCTATCTATCTATCTATCTATCTATCTATCTATCTATCTATCTATCTATCTATCTATCTGTCTATCTGTCTATCTGTCTGTCTGTCTGTCTGTCTGTCCGTATATGTGTATAAGTCAGTCGTTCATCCATCCATCCATCCATCCATCCATCCATCCATCCATCCATCCATCCATCCATCCATCCATCCATCGTTTATCTATTCTATCTACCTTTTAGCACACTAGCAGCTCACTTCCTAGTATGGTAAGCTGATTCAGTGTAGTTGAATCACTCTTCTTCCCATTCTATTTTGTTATAGTTCCATCAGACATGGTCTGGAGATTATAGTCAAGTTGAAACAATATAATTACCCAGTCTACTTGAAGGAGTTGGCCAAACACAAGCTGGAGGACTCGGAGCACCTATCACCCTCAGTAAGACAGCAACTTCCCAGAGTGAGGCAAGCAAGCATGGACACTTTTAAAACAAAGAATTTTTGTTAAAAACACAGCTTTCTCTCTCTCTCTCTGTGTGCATTGGTCACTGACATCTGTATGTTCTCAGGCGAGTGCTGGACACTCCGCTTTGCATGAAGATCTACACCGAGCGCTTTCACCTACTTCTGTACCTGGAAGAGATTCAGATGGAGGTGGACATCAAGAAGTATGATCTCTATGGCAAGACCATGACCCTCGACAAAGCAAACAAAAGGTTGCTTGTTCTCAATGTGAGTGAGAAGGAAAATTATTTTCAATTGTGTTCTTGTTTATGTCAGATGTTGTAACCGATATCATGATGTCACTCGCAATTTTAGGTAATTTTTTCATTTTTATGATTATTTCATCTTTGTCTCTTTCTTTAATTTAGGTACCAGGGGTGGCAGAGAACAGACCGTCCGTACTGCGAGGAGATAAACTGAACGTGTGTGTGTCAAAGGACAGGAACCAGCCCGTCACTGTCTATGAAGGCTATGTCCATTGTGTAGAACTTGAGAGAGTTAAACTCGGCTTCTCAAACAAGTAAGAAATATGTAATATTACAAACAATGTTAACGTGATTCATAGCTTCCATAAATAGTAACTACATTGTGAAATGTTTTTTAAATATTTTAATTAATAACTTTTTTTTTTTAATTAGTAATATGTAATAAAATAATATTAAATAAATCTCAAATTAATTGTGTATATATATATATATATATATATATATATACACTACTGTTCAAAAGTTTGGGGTCAGTGAGATTTTTATTTTATTTTTTTTAAAGAAATTAATGCGCTTTTAGCAAGGATGCATTCAATTGATGAAAAGTGACAGTAAAGACTTTTACATATTTACAATAAAAATCAATTTTAAAAAATGCTGTTATTTTGAACAACTGTTTTCAATATTGATAATAATAAGAAGTTTCTTGAGCAGCAAATCAGCATATTAGAATGATTTCTGAAGGATCATTTGACACTGAAGACTGGAGTTAATAATTTAAAATAGAAAATATAATAATATTATATTAGTGTATATATATAATATTTTTTCAAATCTTTTTCAAACTTGACAGACACTAATAGCCTTCATTAAGACTATAAACTAACATTGCTATATTACAAAATTATTAACAAATCCTTAGCTAGAAATTTGGACATTTCTGGTTTTAGACACATCACAAAAAAAAAAAAAAAAAAAAAGTGATTCCTTTTTGGTTCTGTGTTTGTAGGCTTCTCAAGCTGTTTGTCAACAATATGAAGTTTGATGTGGAGTTCAACATCAATCGCTTCCCCTTGAAGCTTCAGCACAGGGCGGTGGAGCTCGCTGTCCAGCACAAACTGGGCGATGTGCTGTTCCCCTCTGATAAGGGCAATAAACACACTGCACTACCACACCTGAGGTCTGCACACAAACAAACACACTCACACACTTCTGTTTATGGACAGCTACAGTACATCTGCACATGTGTTAGGAATTTCCTCCTCGATGATGTCAGTAATACATGAACACAAAGATACTGTAACTTGAGCTAAATGTATCTATGTAAAATATGAAAAATAGTGGTCTCAGGTCTCAGACTTTTAGCCCCCACTGTGTGTGTGTGTTTGTGTTTTAATAAAGTCTTATTGTGTTCGTCCCCCAGAATGTTCAACAAAGATTTAGAGAACAACCCTGAGCAGAAGGCGGCAGTGCAACACATCCTGTCAGGCACATCCAAGCCAGCACCTTACTTGATCTTTGGACCCCCTGGTACAGGCAAAACTGTCACAGTAGTGGAGGCCATAAAGCAGGTGAAAGCATTCATAAGGACTACTTCATGTGTTTATTTCAGCATTAAACAGCTGTGTGACTCATGACTTGTGTGTGTTTGTTGCATCAGGTGAATAAGTCCGAGGCCACGACCCATATCCTGGCCTGTGCTCCCTCAAACAGTGCCTGTGACCTCCTGTGTGAGAGGTTATTAGGATATGTGGACGGCCATCGCCTCTATCGACTTTATGCCCCCAGTAGAGACCTGAAAGCTGTACCGCAGAAACTGCTGGTAAGACATATGCATGGGGTATGTCTGGAAATGCCAAACTACCATTCTAATCATATTCTTTGAAATATGTATCATGTACACAAATGTTCTGTATACATGGAATATGCAGATGACAACTAAAGAACACAATGCAAGAATACAATGCAATGCATTTTGATTCATGATTGACATGATTATTGGATATATTTTAATATAATAATATTTTGTTACATATTATATAAATGTACAAAAAAAATATTACATAGTATATCTATATTTAACATGTTTATTATTATATATTAATATTATTTAAATATGTAATATAAGTAAATTGTTATTATTTATGCATATATATACATAAAGTATATATTTATTATATATTAATATTATTTAAATGTATAAAATAAATGTTTCATTTATAATTAAGTATAGTAAAGAATATAGTTAATATATTAAAATATATTAATATTATTTAAATATAAAAAAGTTACACAGCTGTTTTCAACATTGATAATAATCATAAATGTTTCTTGAGCAGCAAATCAGCATATTAGAATGATTTCTGAAGGATCATGTGACAATGAAGACTGGAGTAATGATGCTGAAAATTCAGCTTTGATCACAGGAATAAATTACTTTATATTATGTGTTCAAATAGAAAACGGTTATTTTAAAATAAAATATTAAATATTAAAATATTATTTGTAATAATATTTCACAATATTACTGTTTTTACTGTATTTTTAATTAAATAAATGCAGCCTTGGTGAGCAGACAAAACTTCTTTTAAAAACATTGAAAATCTTACTGACCCCAAACATTTGAATTTCATTGTATTATAATTATGTCATTAGAATATGTATATGTGTGTGTAAAACAGAATATGTATTCCTAAATATCCATTCCAACAGAAACACAGTAACTGGAGTAAAGCTGATGGCAGCTTCCTGCTTCCAACTAGAGAAGTTTTGATGAACTACACAGTCATTGTGGTTACACTGGTCACCGCTGGAAGGTACAGCACGCCCATCATAACACTAATATTGCACCTGAATCTTGTTCTTTTCTCGTTGTACGCTGTATCGTAATAGTCCTGTCATATTCTCTGTTAAGTTACCTTGTGCGAGCTAGGATGTTCTGCTCTGGTGGCTAAAAATGAATATCTATTTGTGTGCTCTTCAGGCTTGTGTCAGGAGGTGTTGCTAAGGGTCATTTCACACACATTTTCATAGATGAGGCTGGACAAGCCGTGGAGCCTGAGTGTCTCATCGGGGTTGCAGGTAAAAGAGGAAGGGTTGGGAGAGGAGGATGAGAACATGAATTAGAACACAAACAGATTGTTTATTTCTTCATTGCGCTCGCTCTCTGTGCCCAAGGTTTGCTCGACCCTGTGAAGGGCCAGCTGGTTTTGGCCGGAGACCCACAGCAGTTGGGCCCCGTTTTGAGATCCCCACTGGCACAACTACACGGAATGAGTACTCAAAGATTTTTCACATATTTTTACATTGGTTTCTTCTTCTTCTTTAAGGAATAGTTCACTTCAGAATTAAAATTTCCTGATAATTTACTCACCCCCATGTCATCCAAAATGTTTGTCTTTCTTTCTTCAGTTGAAAAGGAATTAAGGTTTTTGAGGAAACATTCCAGGATTTTTCTCCATATAGTAGACTTCAATGTCTACCAGCGGTTTGAAGGTCCAAAGTGCAGTTTCAATGCAGCTTCAAAGGGCTCTCCATGATCCCAGCCGAGGAATAAATGTTATATCTAACGAAACGATCGGCCATTTTCTAAAAATTTTATATATACTTTTTAACCACAAATGCTCGTCTTGCACTAGCTCTGTGATGTGCCACGCTTTACGTAATCACGTTAGAAAGGTCACGTGTTACGTAGGCAGAAGTACCAAACAAGTGTTAACAAAGCAATTGTGCAAAGACTAAGTCAAACGGCCTTTACAAAAAAAAGGTTAAACAATGATGTTGGACGATTTTGATAATGAAATGAGGTTTTTGCCTTACCGCGGTACTTCTGCCTACGTCACTTGTAGTGCAAGATGAGCATTTGTAGTAAAAAAGTATATAATTTTAATTTTTTATTTTAGAAAATGACTGATTGTTTCACTAGATAAGACTCTTATTTCTTGTCTGGGATCGTGTAGAGTCCTTTGAAGCTGCATTGAAACTGCAATTTGGACCTTCAAGCCATTGGCAACCATTGATATCCACTATATGGAGAAAAATCCTGGAATGTTTTCCTCAAAAACTTCTTTTCGACTGAAGAAAGAAAAACAAACAGCTTGGATGACATGGGCGTGAGTAAATTATCAGGAAATTTTAATTCTGAAGAGAACTAATCCTTTAACTCAGACTTCAGTCCTAACAGATATCGTTTGATATACAACAGGTCAGTCCCTCCTGGAGAGGCTAATGAAACAGAACACTCTCTATCAGAAGATCCAGGATGGTAATTCTGTATATGACAGCCGCTTCGTCACCAAACTTCTCCGCAACTACAGGTACTGATGGGTTATTTTTTTCTCCCATCAATTTTTGATGTCATAAGTTATGACAGATGTCTTATTGTTAAGTTATTCTCGCCCCATCCCAGGTCTCATCCCGCCATCCTCAAGATCCCCAATGAGCTCTTCTACGAGAATGAGCTGCAAGTGTTTGCAAACCAGATGGAGCGGGAGGCCTTCTGTCACTGGGAGCATCTCCCTAAGAAGGTACCAGACCACTGTACAAAAGCTCCTTCGTGTTTTTTTTCTAACCAAGTGCAAGAAGCAAAGAAATGTACTGTTTTGTATAGATAATTATTATTGATTAATTATTGATAATTGAATGCTTGAATCTGATTGGTTGATGAACGTTTTAAGGTGTGCAATTATTTTAAGGGAAATGCATGGCTAAAGTAGTTCCAGGCAGGTTTTGACCGCATTACATGTCCATATCACTTTGCCAAATGATCTAATTTATTTCAAAGGTCCTTACAGTCATAAACGGCAAAAGAACCAAAACCCACAACAACACTGACCAAGCAACAAATATAGTAAAAAATATGATAAAAAAACTAATTATTTCCATGTTTTTTTTCCACAAAATTATGTTTTATTATGTATGGAAAGCACATACTCTCTTTCTCCTGCTCTCTCTCCCACTCAAACACACACATGTAGAGTACACTAGAGTACACACTCGCATAGAAACGTTTTGTCAGTGCTGCTCTGATGATTTTATCTGTAAAATAGTTTAGCAACTTAAAAGCTTCATGACATTTCACACTAGCGAGGTGATAACGACGCTGTTCTTGAAGCAGATAAACTTACAGTTTCGTTATTAGTAGAGATGCTGCGGCCAAACACTGTTGAGAAAATTCAGTCATCATTTACTCACCTTTATGATGTCCCAAACCTGTAGGAGTTTTTTTCTTCTATTGAACACAAAAGAAGATATTCTGAAGAATGTTGGTAACCATGTAGTTGAAGGTAGCATTTGACTTCCATAGTTTTTTTTCCTACTATGGAAGTCAACGGCTACTGTCAACTGTTTGTTTACCAAAATTCTTCAAAATATCTTCTTTTTAGTTCAACAGAAGAATGAAGCTGCAATTTTTGTACAATAAATGAATAAAGCACTTTTCTTGTTTCTGTGATGAACAGGGATTTCCTGTCGTGTTTCATGGAGTGATGGGGAAGGATGAAAGAGAGGCCAACAGTCCTTCGTTCTTCAACGTGACCGAGATCGAGGTCATCGTCAGCTACCTCAACAAGCTCATGGAAACGCAGGGCAAGAAGGGCCTGCCAAAACTCAGCGCCAATGACATTGGCATTATTGCTCCTTACAGGAAACAGGCAAGACTGAGAAACCTCTTAAAATTGGATTAAAATGTATTCTATTACTAATGAAAAATGGCAACATGTTGAAAAGGAGAAGTTAAAAATTAAATAAATAAAAGGTTCAAACCCAACTTCACTCTTTAACAAAAGGTTTTTTATTCATTTAAGGTGGAAAAAATTCGGAAGGCTCTGAACACTGTGGCGGAGATAAACAAATGGAAAGATATCAAGGTTAGCCTGTGATTTCCCTTTTATCTTTTTCCCTCAAATTGCCTCTCTAATTTCAAAATGAGTCATTTCTGCTGCTTGATTATTTGGCTCTTGTAGGTGGGGTCAGTGGAAGAGTTTCAGGGTCAAGAGAGAAAAGTCATCATAGTTTCTACTGTCCGTAGTAGCGTAAACTATGTCAGAATGGACCAAGACTTCAACATTGGCTTCCTCTCAAATGAGAAGGTATATTCTTCATCTCAAATTGATAAGTTGGATATGCACCTTATTACCAATTTTACTCTGCTAAATCAAGTATATATATATATATATATATATATATATATATATATATATACATATACATATACACAACCTTACAAAAGCTTGGGTTTGATTAAGATTTTTTGTATGTTTTTGAAAGAGTCTTTTATGCTCATCAAGGCTACATTTATTTGATCAAAAAAAAAAAATTCTAATATTCTGATTTGCTGCTCAAGAAACATTTGCTATTTGCAATGTTGAAAACAGTTTAATATTTTTGTGGAAACAGTGGTAGTTTTTTCAAGATTCTTTGATAAATAGAAATGTCAAAAGAACAGCATTTATTTGAAACAAATCTTTTGTAACATCATAAAGGTTTTTACTGTCATTTTTGATCAATTTACTGTGTCCTTGCTTAATAAGAGTATCAGTTTTGTTTAAAAAAAAGGGTACTGACAACAAACTTTTGAAAAGTGAAAGGGTAATTCACCCAAAAATGAAAATTCTGTCATTTATTACTTACCCAAATGCCGTTCCACATCCGATAGCTCCGTGAGGCTTGCATAGGGAACAATGGCAATTCGTCTCTCAAGATCCATAAAGGTACTAAAAACATATTTAAATCGGTTCATGTGAGTACAGTGGTTCAATATTAATATTATAAAGCGATAAGAATATTTTTGGAGCGCCAAAAATAACAAAGTAACGACTTATTTAGTGATGGCCGATTTCAAATCAGTCCTTCAGGAAGCATCGGAGTACAGTGAATCATCGAATCTGCTGTTCGGAGCGCCAAAGTCACGTCATTTCAGCCGTTAGCAGTTTGACACGCGATCTGAATCATGATTCGATACACTGATTCACTGTGCTCCGATGCTTCATGAATCATTGTTTTGAAATCGGCCATCACTAAATAAGTCGTTATTTTTGGCGCTCCAAAAATAGTCTCGTCGCTTTATAATATTAATATTGAACCACTGTACTCACATGAACTGATTTAAATATGTTTTTAGTACCTTTATGGATCTTGAGAGAGGAAATGTTATTGCTCCCTATGATGGCCTCACGGAGCCATCGGATTTCAACTAAAATATATTAATTTGTGTTCCGAAGATTAACGAAGGTCTTACGGGTATGGAACGGCATGAGGGTAAGTAATACATGACAGAAGTTTTTGGGTGAACTAACCCTTGACCAAGAGCTACTGGTTGGCATTTGTAGATTCAAATAACTTTTAGCTGCAAGAGTAAAAGTTAAGAAGTTTATCACAGAAGCTCATAATCATAGAAAAATTAGGAACAGAGGTCAAACATGTGTTTCTGACCATCTGTTTGGACTTAGATTAGAGAAATTATTATGCCAGCCAATCCCGTAGTAACCCCCTTCTGTTGCCCACAGAGGTTTAATGTGGCCATGACAAGAGCCAAAGCCCTGCTCATTGTGGTGGGAAACCCAGTTATCCTAAGCAAGGATCCTACTTGGCAGAGGTAAGACCTTAGTTATGTATGTTCCTCTCAGCTTAACCTGCCTCTAACCCGATGGCAACTTTAATGCGTTCTGCAGATCACTTACAGAACCATTCTGAAGGATATATGACTTGAAATTAGCAAAAGCTTACTTGAAAATGGCAAGCTTCAATCTGATTGGCTAACACAATCTTTTATAACATACCATATTAGCATTTCTTATGCAAAACAATGAGCTAGCTTTACATTGGCCACATGCCTAAAAGGAAAGAAATCTTTTTGTTTTTCTTACACTTATATTTAGAAGCAATGCACACAAGTTTGGACTCTAGATCTGTGATTGTTACTAGATTTATGTGCTCATAGATTTGAAACTGGAGAGAGTTCTGTTTAATTTCAGGAAATGGATCCAAAATGTCACACTAAAAGCCAGTTCACACCAAGAACGATATATAGCATCCACACCAACGCACAATAGCTCTCTATTATAAGTGCATGCTGCAGTTTTGTCATCTGTCACTTTAAAGGCTTGAGCTCTTTAATGGATTCCGATTGGCTGTAAATGTTTTTATCGTTCATCAGCGTGAGAATGATTCCAACGATATAATTTCTCTGTGCATTTATCGTTATAGTTGTGGGGTGGACTTTGCTATTTTTTACATTTAGATCGATTTTTAGAACAATATCTTTATCATTTTAGTTATCGTACTTGGTACTTAACTGATAATCTGTTCTGTACTGTATGCAGTAGTTTATTAGTGTGTATTTGATTGTGTAGGTTTATCCGGTACTGTGAACTTGAGCAGGGCAACACTGGCTTTGACTACAAAGATGCTGAAGGAGAGGAGGATGTGGTCAGCCGGCTGGCGTCTTTAAAAATCAGCTCTGATGGTACACAGCCTTACATAACACATCCAGACCTGAAGTGTGACTGTATTATGTACTCGTATGACTCATTGCGTGTTTATGTCTAGATACTGACGAGAGCCCACTACAGCAGCATGTGCACCCGGAGTGGAGAGCTGAACAATGAGGACCAGATTTACAACAATTAAATGAGACAATCAGTTTACATCGGGAGAAAATGGGAAATCAATTTATTTTTTATCAGTTTTGAATTATCCCAAACTCATTTAATGTTGATTGCAGCCAGTAAAACGATGCATATGACTGATTCATTTCATAATTCAGCAAAACAGTCAATTTATGTACTACTGAGATAATACTGGAGAGGTTCTAGCACTCATGCAAACTGATGTAGATCAAAGATCAGTCGCAATATTGCTTTTACTAATCAACACGCTTTCATTCAAACAGCTACGTTTTATTCTTTTTTTTTTTTTTTTTCAAAAATGTATTGTTTCAAATCTTTATAGCACTTGATCACTTTACTGAAAGTCATTAATTGAAACAGTGTTAGGGTCAAACATTTTTTTAAAATGGCTAATAAAAACAATTTAAAATGACTGTCTCAGTAATTGAAAATGTATGTCAATATGCAACTTCAAATTATGGCAATCTACAGTTCTGTGCGAAAGACTTAAGCCACCACTGGTTTTGTTCTTTTAGCAATGTTTTAATGACCATCCATATTTATTTTTCAGTATCTTTATTATGATACAAACTGGAAATATGTACACAAAATGTAAAAAAAAAAAAAAATCAGCATTTAGTGTGACCTTCTGTCACATGTCTCCTGGATTTCCATTTCCTCAAAGAAGAAATTCTGAGAAACTTCTCATCAGATTTTGAAAGTTTTCTTGGCCTTCCAATCATTTTCCATTCGATTTAGGTTTAAGAGAGCCTGGTTCCTGCTATTGCTCAAGTGTAAGGGGAGGTCACTTAAAAGGTTAGTTCACCCAAAAATGAAAATTGTCATTCCACACCCGTAAGACATTTGTTCATCTTCGGAACACAAAGATATTTTTGATAAAATCAGATGGCTCAGTGAGGCCTGCATCACCAGCAATAACACTCCCTTTTTCAATGCCCAGAAAGCTACTAAAAATATATTTAAAACCGTGACTACAGTGGTTTAACCTTAATATTATAAAGCGACGAGAATACTTTTTGTGTGTATCAAACTGCCAAAGTCACGTGAACTAAAGTTTCAAAACACTTATGACGTAACGAAGCCTTGCTTACTGAGATCATGTGATTTTTGCCACTCTGAATCACTTATTCGAAACAAAAGATTCGTAAAGCTTCGAAGCTTCATGAAGTAGTGTTTTGAAATCGCCCATTACTAGATATTGTTGAATAAAATCGCTATTTTGTTATTTTTGGCGCACAAAAAGTATTCTCGTCGCTTTATAATATTAAGGTTGAACCACTGTAGTCACATGAACTGTTTTAAATATGTTTTTAGTAGCTTTCTGGGCATTGAAAAAGGGAGTGTTATTGTTATTGCTGTCAAGGAGGCCTCACTGAGCCATCGGATTTTATCCAAAATATCTTAATTTGTGTTCCGAAGATGAACGAAGGTCTTACAGGTGTGGAACTACATGAGGGTGAATAATTTATAAGAGAATTTTCATTTTTGGGTGAACTAACCCTTTAAAACTTGCCAGTTTAGCCTATAAAGGGTGTTTTTTTTTTTTAGTACTGCATACAAATTTACTATTTTCTGGTTATGTTCTAATAAAGAGACTGAGAAATGATTATATATGGTCATTATATCATTGCTTAAACAACATCTAATGGTAGCCTAAGACTTTTTTCACAGTACTGTATATCTTTAACTTTTTTATTTTTAGAGAAACGTTTTGTTAAAAAAAGGGGGGGGTTTTATATTATGGCATTATGGAATATAGAATATTATGTTGTTTTAGGGCTTGGGCCCTAAATATAGGCTGAAAATACTTTTTTCAACAGAAAAAATAACCGATTACTGCATGTAATTTCATACAAAAGGAAAAAAAGTGCAACATTATTTTGTTTCGAAAAAATAGTTTATTAACATAAGTTGGTTTCACTTCATTCAAACATTTACTACTAGTCCTGTTTACAAAGCATTGTTACTATGAGCGCTCATAAAAATCTGGATTAATAAATCATATTTAATACTTCCAGAAAAAAGGAAGAGACCACATGAACACAGCAGATTGATCTCAGAGGCCAGTGTGGAGCTCCATATGCTTAGACTGGTTGCTGTAGTAATTTCCTCATGCAGACGATGACTTCACAAAGGACATGGGTCTATTCTTATGCCTGCATCGAGGATTTCATCACGGATTCCACAAATTAGTACATTAAAAAAGATAAAGAACAAGTTCCTCCTTTATTTGCAAGTAGTGTGTAGTCTGTATGGAGTCTAATGGGGTGTTCCTTGTGCATTGTATTGTACAGTCAGTACATTACAGTCAGTGTTTTAATAATGCCCTGTTTAATAAATTAAAATCCATGGCATAGTGTCCCAGGTGTTCAAGAATTATACAGATGGTTAGTTTAACATCCTATGCTTCTGGGTCATATTTCACCTTAAAATAAATGAAAAACCTGTATTTTATATATATATATATATATATATGATTCTAACAAATTTTTATACATACACTCACAAACACACAAATACATGTAAAATATACTTTGTTTATACCCAAATAATCCCGATATTATATATTAAAAAGTTTGTTAGAATAATTTATATATATTTATGATTCTAACAAATTTTATATTATATATATATCCCATTCCATTCTTAATGCAAACTATATCCTTTTTCATTTTTAGCTGACATATGACCCAGAACACTTTTTCTTGACCGTTTTTGTGATTTTCCTATTTTGCGATATCATACGATGGAAACAGAGCTACACCATGCTAATGAATTAAACACTTGTTTAAAGTCAACACAGACAGGAAACATAGGGCTGGATTTACGTAGCATTACCTCATGTCATCTCATGGCACCAGCAGCGGACAGCAGTGGAAGTGACATCAGTATATGGATTCTACACCAGCTAACAAAAGCTACAGATCTTCTAGAAGCACAACTCTGCATGATTAGTTAAGGTTACTGTCAGAAACGGGATGATCCGAACACCACATGATTACTGGCATGCAACGTTACAAGACTGATCGTGACAAAACGCATGCGTGGACATAAACGTTCATCATCTCATCTCAACCCAAACGCATTAAAGTCTGATAACTAAAGGCACACAATTCTGTGGGAACTGGAAAGGCACTCAAGGCCTCTTCTAACTAAAGTACATTAGCTAACAATCTTCAGATTGTGTATTTATTTGATGTTTCGCAGTGCTAGAAACCTTCAAAAGGGATTGCACCTTAAATGTAATATTTGCAATAACAATACTCAAGCATGCGTGCCGGCTAATGTAGGACAATACAGTCAGATTATGTGACAGCATGAGCTCAACCAGTTTAATATCTAAAGAGCTCAGTCCATGTGCACATGTGTGTGTTTATGCCTGTGTGGAGGACAAAAACAACTAATGTCGGTGCTTGTTGGTTTTAGACCCGACTGAGCCTCCAAATTACATGTAATTGATATTTATTTGGGGAATGAAAGCTATAAACTCAGCATTACTAAAGATTTTTCACTTTTAAATGCATTTAATTGGCTCATAGAAAGTGTGTAGAAGTCACAGAGAAGCTCAAAACACACACTTTACATTCAAATTGTGGAGGGAATGATCATGAAGGCACTGATTTTATTACCAAATTCTGTGCTATTAAGAGATTTCTACGTGGTTAAATTAATTTCGATTACAATAATATGAAGATGCTCTCTTACCAGATTATAATGGTAGATTGATAAATATGCAAAAATACAATAACGTTATGACTGACGTCATCCGTACAGTACAAACTGGAGAAAAAAAAAAGGTTTGTATTCTGAAAAACATTGTGCCATAGAGGAAAACTAAATCAAGATAAACAGTGGTATAGATATATTTTGATCTAACCTGTCTTACTGCCCAGCCTCTGTCAGTTTAATGCATATTTTATTCACTTTCCTCCATTTCGCACTTGTTGGTTTGCATGAAATGTGACATACAGTCCAGTGTATTTATGTTGTTTGGTCAAAAACTGATTTTGTGGAGTTTGGTATTTCCTGGTCAGTGGGGGTGATCATTCTGGAAAAAGACCGGAAAGTTCTCTTACAACAGCAAGCACCCGCTCCTCTTCTTCCTCTTGCGGACTTGCAGCGCCGCCCTGGTGGCCATTTCGAATACTTCCCTCACGCCCTCCTTAGTCTTGGCTGAGCATTCCAGGTAGCCGAAGGCGCTAATACGGTTGGCCATGTCTCTGCCCTCCTCCGGTTTAACCGGCTCCTGCAAAAGAGATGAGTTGGAACTGAATCATCACATTCAATATGATTTAGAACCAAATTACCGTTTGAACATTGTGAATGATGGACGGCAGTATTGCGAGGCACTGTCTGCAGCTAAAGGCCGACTTATGACATACAATGTCAGTTCTGCTCACTAAATGAATTGATTTAACGGAGGCCATCTGCCCAGATAACCGAACGCTGTTGCTGACACATTATTTAAGGGGCGAGGCATGATAACATCAGTCATTGGTTATTAGACGTTGGACTGATCGCTAGAGTATGAGGAGTTTGACGAATGATAATGATCAGGCGTTCTAGAGTGACAGTAATGCTGGCTGCTAAGAGCTTTTTAATGGGACTCCTATAGTGGTGGTGCGGCTGGCCCCGGGAACACACCTGCTTCATCTTAGTCAGCTCTCTCCGTGTGTGCTCATCATTCCGCAGATCCTTCTTATTGCCCACGAGGATTATGGGAACATTGGGGCAGAAGTGCTTCACCTCCGGCGTCCACTTTTCGGGGATATTCTCTATAAGATCACACGCATTCAAGATTGATATATGATTTTGAACACAAATTTGAATATATATTATGTATAAAATATATATATTTTTTATATATTAAATGGTATAATCATGCATATAAAATATACATAAATAATATAATAATAAAAAATAACGTAAATATATCATATACATACAAACTTATAAATATACATGAATGTATATATATATAAAATTTTATTTCATTTTTTGTTATGAAATATATATTTCAAATTATTTTGAAATGCCAGCCATTTCAGTTTCTGGCTGTAGCATAAAAATAGTTTTTAGTTCAGTATTACCAAAAAAATCTGTACTGGTGCATCTGTTGTGTAAAGAAGCAAAAATACATAACCTACATTTGTATGAATGTATACATTTATTTTTTCCCTAAACTTTCAAATATGCATGAATAAAATAATAAAAATAATATCTATAAAATACACATGTATGTACTGTATGTATGTAAAATGTACAAATATACATGAAACATTTTTTTCATGTATATTTAAAAAAAAACATTTAAAAAAATAATGTGTTATATTGTACAAATTACAGTATACAGTTTGAATAAGTCTGGAAAGTCTGGATCTTTTTTTTAAACAAAGTAATACATAAGCATTACATAAGTACAAGTAATATAATATAATATAATATAATATAATATAATATAATATAATATAATATAATATAATATAATATAATATATAATATAATATAATATAATATAATATAATATAATATAATATAATATAATATAATATAATATAATATAATATATAAGAAAGTCTTTGCAGACTTTCAAACTGTAGGTACTGGTATTATTTAACCTTTTTGTATGGTGACAAAAAGGTTAAATAATACTTACATACAGTGTTATAAAACTTTGTTTTGTAATGTTAATGTGACCCAAAGAAAGTATGTGATATAAGGGATTTGCCCCAACAAATCCAATCCTATTAATGATATTAAGCAATTCATGTTTAGAGTTTTTGAAGAATAATGGTGGTTCCATTCCACTTCACTGCTGGGGGAATTATATGACTGATATATTTATACATATTGATCTTTTAAACTGATCTTTTGCTGAATCATGTGGCTGAATTCTGAATAATCTCAGAACTGTCTGTGATAACTTTTAAACACATGCTTATATAATTTGTTTAAGCTTCCCGGCATTTATTATAACAAGAAAAAGAACTGGGATGTTCCTTCGGGAAGCTGGACAGTGGACAGATAAGACAATGATGTCACGGACACAAGTGTTATCATGATTTGTCGCAGACAAAACACAGGAACTTCCTGCATTAAGTGATGTCTTAGTGAATCGTGTTTCCAGTAAGAAAGGCATTGTCACAAATACAGATGACTCAAAACTAAAGATATAAAGCAGATTTGGGGTTTTTTGGAAAAAATGAGTACCTAAACTGTCGGGACTGTCTATGGAGAAACACATGAGGATGACATCTGTGTCTGGGTAAGACAGAGGTCTCAGGCGATCATAGTCTTCCTGTCCTGCTGTGTCCCACAAAGCAAGCTCCACCTGTGGATCAAAATTGGACAGGATGAGTCAAACCTCAGTTGAAACAACTAGTCAAAGCTTTTTATGATCTCTCCAGCTCACTGGACTTCACATGATGGGTTATTTACAACCAAATAAGTTGGACAAAAAGGAGAAGTACACTTAATATACACTTTAAGACCATGCAACCCTTGTCTCAATAGGCATTCTCTTAGGAGTGTACAACCCACTATACAAGAAGTGAGGCGAGGCAAAAAAAAAAAAAGAGCACAACACAAAAAGAAACAGTTCTGGCTTAAGACAGCTAACTGGAAACATGTGAGTATGTGTGTAGCTCTCTACTTCACACAAGCCCTTTCTATTTAGACCTATACGGATCAGATATATTCAGGTTATTATTATACATTTATTATGCAGGTTATTATGTTTGCCTCTTTACACCACAGATACACCAATATAGAATAAAAGCAATAATAAAAAAATAAAACCATCTCGAGATTAAAGTAGTTAAATTACGAGAAGAAACTCGTTAAATTATGAGAACAAACTTGTAACTTTTTAACTTTTTTATCGTAATTTAATGAGTTTATTCTCAACATTTAATTTAGACTTTTTTCTCGAAATTTAACAACTTTAAATTGTTTTATTATTGCTTGGCACTAATCCTCTTCTGTAATATATATAATCCTCTTCTGTAATTTTATATATAAATATATATATAAATATATATATAAATATATATATATATATATATATATATATATATATATATATATAAAATTATAATTTATTTTTCATAATTTATCTTTTTTTTATTTACACTTTTTAGATGATTTGAAAACCACTGTTTAATTGTTTAAGAGCCTGACAAAGGGTCATAAGATTCAACAGGAATTCTATTTGTGATATAATTTCCTGTTTTATAGTTTTTCACACGACAACAAAATGGCTTCCTATATAATGGTATTACATGATATTGGTTATGATCAATTAAGCAAAATGTTAAATATTTTAATTCCAAAAATATTATTTATTTATTTTAAATTATTTAATAAATAAATCTGCTTATGTTTTTAAAAATTTCATCATTTTAATAAGACTTTTTTTTTTACAACACCATAAAAAAACTATTAAAAAAACATGGTCAACAACAGTCATTTTCAAAATTGCTAATAAACATAAATCACAATGATTGTAAAAGCAACACTTCTAATTAATTGTAAAATTCCAAACTAGAAAAACTGAAATAGTATTTTCTTTTTTATTTTCAACTATGAAAAATATTTTTTACCATTTACTTTCTACTTCCAGTGTCAGATAATTCAAAAAAACTATTATCGGTCAACACTGATATGGTGTCAGATATACTGAAGATCCATACTATAAAAGCAAATGAACTTTAAAGTATTAATCTTTCGCATATGTCACTCTTCCCTCACAATCTGTACAGGGCCACAACAACAAGACTTGGCTTATCCAATCACAAGCCTAATGAATTGAATTAGTTTAATGGGTGATTAGAGGGAATCAAACTACATCCCTTCTGCTCTCCTGTAGGACTGAAGCTTAGCTTCATACCGCGGCTGAGTCATACACTGAGCCTGATGCCACATCATTACACAACCTTTCCTCAATTCACTGAGAGAGGAGACTATTTTTTCCTCCGTTGTGCACTGATCTGAAGCTCTACATCATAATAATCTGTTCAGGTGCGGAATAAGAAAGCCCATAATACTTTGAATGGCTCATCGTTTTTCAAAGAGCATGCATAGGTGGCATCAGCCAAAAATGAACGTCATATCGGTTGCAGAGAAAGTTTTAGAGAAGCATAATGAAGATAAATTTATTTTTCCTCTTTGGAGAAACATGCAGTGCTGAATCAGGAATGTGTATTAAGAAAGTAAATAGGGCCAATTTTCATGTTGACTTTAAAATGTATGTTTATCCAACGGGTGAATAAAGTACAGAATGTTCCCAAAGGCTGGAAAGATTTATGCTCAATCACCACTGGGAAGCTTTTATATCTTGACAAACTAAGCAGTGTAACACTGCTGAGAGAGCGAGGGGGTTTAAAAGAGATGCCATCCTGCTCCTTGACTTCAACATTTCCTGTGCTGGAGACACAGAATGAACCCACCTTCCACCAACCCCCCCCCCCATCCCCCCCCCTCTTCCATCACAGGAAATGAAGTGGTCTATATAGGGTTGGCGAGTCACAGCGACGGGCGGGGATATCTCGAGTCCAGTCAGGAAACCAGAGAACAGCCATTTCCTGTTTTGCCAAGTCCCCTTTAGTTTTCATAGTGGTCAGGGCTGCAAAACATCAGAACTATGGGCTATCTATCAGACCCCTTCACGTCACCCATTCCAAAGCATTATTTATATAATGATATAGAATTTATTAATACTTTAAATTAGTTTATTTTTATATTAGCCTTATTTTTTAGATGTTTTCAGTTCAAATTTTAGTTTAATTTTTAGTCATGTGCCTTTATTCATTATGTTGTCATTTTTATTTTGTCAGTTTTTTAATTTCTATATAGCTTTTTATTTATTTTTATTTTAAGTTGAGTTTATTTTTCATCTATATTTATATATCATTTTATTTCAGCTAAACTTCAATTATTTTTCGGTATAGTTTTAGTACACAACAACACTGTTCCAAAACAATCGCTATTCAATTAGTCATTTTGTTATGCATTTTGACATTTTTATTAATTTTATAAATTTTTAAAAAAAAAATTCTATATAGCTTTAATTTATTTTTATTTCAGCTTTTGTTGTAGTAATTTTATTACTTAAACTTATTTCAGTTAGTTGCCAAAGTTGCACTTTTTAAAAAGAAGTCTCTTCTGCTCACCAAGGCTTCATTTGATCCAAAATACAGCAAAAACAGTAATATTGTGAAATATTAATAAAATATGAATGTGAAATAAAATAGAACTGTTTTCTATTTGAATAGGTTTTAAAATATATTTTATTCCTGTGATGCAAAGCTGAATTTTCAGCATCATTACTCCAGTCTTCAGTGTCACATGATCCTTCAGAAATCATTCTAATATGCTGATTTGTTGCTCAAGAAAGATTTATTATTATTATCAATGTTGAAAACAGTTGTGTACTTTTTTTTCAGGATTATTTGATGAATAGAAAAGTTCAAAAGAACAGTATCTATAATAAAAAGCTTTTGTAACATTATCACAAGTTGGGGGTCAGTAAGAGTTTTAAAGAAATTAATACTTTTATTTAGCAAGGATGCATTAAATTGATCAAAAGTGACAGTAAAGACATTTATAAAGGAAGTCTTGGTGAGCAGAAGAGACTTCTTTTAAAAAAAATTTAAAAATCTTACTGTTCAAAAATGTTTGAACGTGCCGTTCCTTTATAAATGCTAGTGTATATTATTTTATTTTAGCTTTACTTCAATTACCGAAAATGCTTTTTAATAGTTCTAGTTCACACAATAACAACACTGTTCCAAAACAATGACTATTATTTTACACTTACTGGTGTGATCGTTTGGATAAATATTTGGATAATGTGTCTATAGAGGATATACTGTCATCAGACTAAAATAACAACAACAACAACAATGTTCACAGATTGGTTTCAGGATGAACATGACGGTTCTCACTAAGGAAAATAAAACTAATGACGTTCCGGGTTATTTATAGATCTCAGCTTGGGTTTCACAATCAGCAATTTTCAAAACCATCCCAAACCTCAAGGTCTGGAAATATTGTTAAGATGAGTTAAAAACAGGCTTCGGGAGGTTTGGAGGCGGCCAAGAATCAATACCAACCTGTTTGCTGTCAACTTCAATGTCTGCAATGTAGTTCTCGAACACAGTAGGCACGTAGACTTCTGGAAACTGATCTTTGCTGAACACTATAAGTAGACAGGTCTTCCCACAAGCTCCATCTCCCACGATCACCAGCTTTTTCCTGATAGCAGCCATACCTGGAGAGCAAATATGAGACTTGCTTCAACCACAATCGGCTCCATGTCATGAAATGACTCTTTAATTTTGAGCTTTTGAAAATAAGAGATGAACGCACTATGGAAATATACAGAGTTTGGCTCCAGTCCAAAAAGGCTGTCTCTGAGAACAAATTGTTCTTTTGAGTCAGATCTTTTCCAAGAATCAGTTCACAAAACTGGCCTAGATGATTTGTTCATGAATCAGTCATCCCTCTCAAGAAAACACAGAGAAGATCAAGACATTTCCATCTGTTGGCTACATCAAGGCTCTTCAGAAGTCATATGGACCACTTTTAGGATACTTTTATGGTGTTTTTGTCATTTTGAAGCTTGATAGAGCTGCTTTCACTCACTTTTATTATTTATAAAGAGTGGCCAGAAAATTCTTTAAAATTCAACACTAAACTACAAACAGCTGTTCAATAATTTCCATGCTTTGTCCTCCAACATAACATAAAACTACTTGTGTTGCTCTTTTTTAAAGTATATCCTAATGTTATCTTTATCAATAAGCCATATGTTGTCCACCATACCAAAACAACAGACCTGAAGGCAAATGCAAGCCGCTGAATCAAGAGCAGAAGGGGAAAATGTGTACACAAACATGATATGAACATCTGTTTCATGTGAACCTGATACAAAACTCACCCTGAGGACACAATCCTCATGGGCTATGAAACGCACAATGCGCACAAGGCTTCTGGACACAAACAGACCTGTCAATATACTTTCATAGTGACAATATCAATTCATTTCAACAATCAAATTCTACGGCCCGGTTTCACAGACAAGGTTTAGACTAAGATAAGATTAATCCTTAGTTCAGTTAAGGTATTTAAAGGGTTAGTTCACCCAAAATTCTGTCATTAATTACTCACCCTCATGTCGTTCCACACCCGAAAGACCTTCCTTCATCTTCGGAACACAAATTAAGATATTTTTGATAAAATGACTCAGTGAGGCCTGCATTGCCAGCAAGACAATTAACACTTACAATACCCAAAAAACGTATCTAAAACAGTTCATGTGACTACAGCAGCTCAACCTTAATGTTATGAAGATGAAAGAAGGTCTTACAGGTGTGGAACGACATGAGGGCGAGTAATTAATGCACGAGAATTTTCACTTTTGGGTGAACTAACCCTTTAAGTAGCTTTTATAAATGTACCCTAGAAAAAAACATTACTGGTGTGCATCTTGTGACAAAACAATGGCACTTGCATGGGGTACATCTTTTATTTTAATCACATACATCGTTCTTACAGTTTGATTTAAACCTTGTATAATGTCACATTTTATTTACTCAGCAAACCTAATTTTATTCACATCTGCCACTTTGTGAGTAGTCATTTTGGACTCTGGCTACACAATTCAAATCAATTTGCATTATAAACTACAAGACATCGTAGGGCAAAAGAGGAAAGTATTTACTCATAATCAACTTAGCGAGATCCCTGAGGAGAATGTATTATCGCATTAATCTGTCACGCATTTGATCACCGACATCAATAACTCGCTTATTTATAGGAGCTGGTGTAGTGTGAGAATTCTGAGGAAGACGTGAGCCAGGTTGCACTCGGGTCTTTATGTGGGCGATGAGGGAGATTTGTCCCGCATCCATGATGAATATGTGCTCGTAGGGAAGCACAGCTGTGCATATCGTCGTTCCAATCCGCCCAACACCCATCTATTCTTCCTTAGTAATCTTACAACAAACAGTCTTCTACACTGTCTGGGCTCATTTTAACACGACCACTTATCAACGGGCCTCCATCAGATTGTGCTTCCTTGGAACAGGACGAACTTTATTTTTAGTACAGCCTGAGTTTCTTTCTCTCTCACACGAAGCTCCATCCACCCACGGGAAACGCACGGGTTTATTTCTTAGTAACAGAGAGGGAGGGAGCACAGAAACAGCTGGAGAAAAGAAGTTGCAGTTCTTATGACAGAATAACGACTAAATAACGACTTATTTAGTGATGGCCGATTTCAAAACAATGCTTCAGGAAGATTCGGAGCATAATGAATCAGTATGTCGAATCTGCTGTTCGGAGCGCCAAGATTTCAGCCGTTGGCAGTTTGACACGTGATCTGAATCATGATTCGACACTAGGGCTGGGCAATATATCGCATACAATTGTCACGCGCATTTCGTCAGTAAAGCCGGTTCCCTGATTACCGCTAAATCGCCATCACCTGCTTTCAAATGTAGCGGCATTTAATGGACAGAACCGTAGTTCACTGACAAGCCACGCAATATCGCGTTCATATCGCAGATGAATCGCCTTCGATAATGAACGTGATATTGCGTGGCTTGTCAGTGAACTACGGCTCTGTCTATTAAATGCCGCTCCATTTGAAAGCAGGTGATGGCGATTTAGCGGTAATCAGGGAACCGGCTTTACTGACGAAATGCGCGTGACAATCGCATGCGATATATCGCCCAGCCATATTCGACACACTGATTCATTTACGCTCTGCTGCTTCATGAAGCAGTGTTTTGAAATCGGCCATCATTAAATAAGTCGTTATTTTGTTTTTTTGGTGCTCCAAAAGTATTCTCGTCACTTTATAATATTATTATTGAACCACTGTGCTCACATGAACCAATTTAAATATGTTTTTAGTACCTTTATGGATCTTGAGAGACGAAGTGTCATTGCTCCCTATGGAGGCCTCACAGAGCTATCGGATTTCAACTAATAATTTGTGTAAGATTAACAAAGGTCTTACGGGTGTGGAACAGCATGAGGGTGAGTAATAAATGACAGAATTTTCATTTTTGGTTGAACTAACCCTTTATTACAGTTTATTCACTATAGTTTATAAAAATGGTAATAAAATATGACAAGATCTCAGACGTTAAAAATTAATCTTAATTATGTCAGATAACACATAAAACATGGTCAGGTCAAAGTGTCTGAATAATTTTTGGTTCCAATTTTTGGTTTTGGTTCCATTTTTATCAATTTTACAGGTAGTCCACTGTATGAAGAATTTTTGGGTATAATATGTCACAGTTTACTTTATTTTGCTATCCTCACTTATATAAATTAACTATAGTGTCCTGCACCCACTAGTAGAAATATATCAAAAATATCTGAATAATTTTTGGTTTGACTGTATATCAGACAAGTTTTGTTGATACTATACAAAACATTTTAGGGAATTTTACTGAGAAAAAGCAAAGTTTGGTGTCAATTTTTGTGCCGGGATTCCTAGGAAAATAAAAACAAGCTGTAACAGATATAATATATAATATTATATTATAGATTTTCTTTTCTCCAGACAGACAGACAGATGTACAGACTATAATAGTGCAGTGACCAACAATCTAGTAATTCCATAATTCCAGAAGTGTAATAAAAATGTGTAAATGTATAAGTGTGTGCGTGTCTGGGTGTGTGTGTGCGTGTCTGGGTGTGTGTGTGCGTGTGTGTGTGCGCGCGTGTGTGTGTATATATTCCTATTTATTACAATTTATTACCATTGTCATCACCACTACCACCACTCACCCACCATCACTATTGTTGCATTAGTTAAAATTATTTTTTTTATAATTTTTGTTTTTCATATAATCCTAAAAAAAAAAAAAATTAAATAATAAATAATGATAAATAATGTTAATGCATATTAACTTTGACAGCCAACTTATAATCATGCATTTTTTTTTTTTTTTTTTAACCATTTTTACTACTATTTATTTGATAAGAAGTTTTCGTTGTGTGAGAAAGTCACAGAGAGTACTGGTTGATGGAAGAAATCTCTTTCTCAGATATTAAAAGAGAAACTAAGCACTGAGGAAATTCGTTGATGCTCATGGACGCTTTTATTGAAAGCCAGAGAATAAAAAGCAAGCAACTGAACAAGGACACTTCCTTATAAGCACTGCATCTCTTACGTAGAAGAGTCTGAAATGCATGGAATTCCCTGCCGTTTTCCATCTTCCTGTAAATAGGCCTTTAAACTTCAGTCATGATTCATGTGTTTGAAAACATGTTGAACCCTCAAATGAGTCATCTGAAAAATGCCTGTTCAATTATTGACAAAAGATAAGTACACAAATACAGGAAAGCAGGTAATTCAGGTTACAGATGCAAACAGACTATTATTGAAGACTCAGTTCTTTATACAGTAAGAGAGAGACTCAAATCCACATTAAATCCAGCACTGGCTTAAATTTGTTTCCTGTCACATCTGGAAAGGACATATCCCAAAGTTTTTCTAAACAAACACTGTTTTTAGTAACACAACTAGAACAGGTTTATAGTTGAGGATGGGGGAACTTTCCAACTAATCCCACACACATCTATTTTGAGGATCAAACTACGTTGTAATTTGCAATAAGTTGAAGTACAATATATTATTGCAGTTGAAAGGTTAGTTCACCCAAAAATGAAAAAGTTGCCATCAATTACTCTCCCTCATGTCGGTTTAAACCCATAAGACTTTCGTTCATCTTTGAAACAAATGAAGATAACAGTACTTGCTTGATGCGCGAGAACAAACCTCATTGGTTCTTGCGGAAGCTCAAATGTGATGTGTAACAAGAATGAACCTCACTCGTTCCCGCATGTCAAGAAAACATTTTTGAGCTTCAGTTTACCATAACTGATGTGTGAGTTGATGAATGTTTATATGTGAATAAAAGCCCAAATTCAATCTGTATTACATATAAAGTGATCGTGTGTCTTCAGAAAATTTGGATTAAACCACTTCATTCATTTGGATTAGTTTTACGATCTCTTTATGAACTTTTTGAAGCATCAGAATGGTAGTTGTATGACATTAGAATTGTTGCATTATTCCAAATAAATTGATTGAGATTCACAAATAAATGTAAAGATATTCCAGAAAATAAAAAAACCCACAAATAAATAAAATGAGGTTTGCAAATAAAACATATTTGTAAATATATATATATTTTTTTATTATGTCACAAACAACTTTGCCTGGCATTTGCTTTACAATCAGGGCAGTCTTGCCCTGAAATAACTTTGCTCATTCATCTGCATTGGCTCAGATAGGAAGTATAAGGCCAATAAAATTGGTACAGTAAAAGATGATTAAAATTTGGATTTTGTTAGACCATTAAACTGTGCATCAAGCCAAGCCAAAGTATTATATTTTATGAGCCTTTGCAAATGTCAGAGAAACAGCGCTTTACATCTCTGTTATGGGAACAATGTATAATGGAAGCATCATGTTATTCAAGATAGAACAGAAAAGCATCAATATTGCTGACTAATAAATAACTGAATTCAACCTCGTGATAAACATGCGAGTTTGTATAATAGGTGAAATTATTACCACACAACAGCCAACAGTTTTCCCACTTCTTCAGTCAAGCAGTTTTAATGACAATACGTGCAGCTCCATGGATCTAATGATCTATAGAGCATTATAAATAGTATTTTAAACATTAAATACATGTATTACGATTGTTTGTAGAGAAAATATAGATGGGATCTTTTTAAACATGACAAACTGTTGCATTCCAAAGAGATCATATCATGGTTTTAAAAGTGAAATGCCTAGCAGCCACTATATGTATAAGATCTGAGCAAAAAATTAGATTCTAGGATGACCTATTTCGCAAACAACATGACTCTTGTCGATCTCCTTAGTGAAAGCCAAAATGAGTCCACACTTTAGCTCTGTACACCGTGGCGGGAGCCGGTGTGGTGAGAAATCGTTTCCCCCCCAGGATTCTGGGCTGCGTTCAGCCCCGACAAAGCGTTGCAAAACATTTTTTAAACTGAAACGGCGGCGCGTTGAAAACCCTGTTCTGATGACGCAAGAGTTGCAACAATGGCAGCTGAGAAGGCCATTCTTTGTGTTCTTTTTGAAGAATTGATATGGTATATTTTTACTATAAAACTCTTACAACAAACATGTCTGCTAATATCTTCAACTGTTGCATATACCGAGTTGCAGTGGACACATTTGTAAAGGACTTTACTTGGACCCATTGTCTCTTTAATACCGCATGGTTTATATACATGTTGATGCTGATTGGGCTGACATTTTTGACACACCCACCAAACAAGAGAAAACTTATCTAAAACCCCATTGCACACCATTTTCAGGAAACATGTCGTTCAACCTGGAAACCGTAACAAAACGTTGCACACCGGTTTGAGCTTGAACGTGCCCCTGGTCTAATTTAATGGGTAGTATTTTTAGTGCCCAATTATAATTTCTGCAAAATCACGCTATGATTGATATAATTTAAAATGCGTTATAGTGACCATTAATGTCTTTTAAATTACATGGTTCAAATACTAGTATATAACTGAAGCTATAGGTTTTGAAATTAAGCATTTCTCTTGTTGTTTTTTAGTTATCTTATGTACTAGCATAGCATACATCTACCAGATTAGCCTGCTAGCTTAGCTTATATTATGTTAGGTATGTTTTTTGCTTCCAATATAGTTCCCAATTACATGTTTCAAATTAATGATGTTTGTGTGTGCTTAGCATGACAATTTGTAAGAAAAAATAATATATAATCAGTAATATTATATACTATACCACATTGCTATTATTGTGTAAAATTAATATGAAATTACTTTTACAGAACATAGAATGTTGCAACAATCTAGGCAAATTAGGCATGGTTGTGCTTCCAGTTTGTTTTATTTTGCTATATTATATTATATTATATTATATTATATTATATTATATTATAAAATAAAACAGGATTGGTTTTAGCAAGAATGTGCTATGATTGGTCAGCGTAATGTGGCCGTTATCTGATTGGCTTGAGTAAATGGTGGATAGAATCCACTTATTTGTGGATTTGTCTGCACTGTCTTGATGCTACAAATGTTTCAAAATCCATAAATGTGTGCAGGGATTTACAAATGCACAAGAAGTGATTCACAAATGAATGCCAGGCAGAAGTTTTTTTTGTTGTTGTTGTTGTTTACATTTTTGCAATTTTTGTAAAACTCTTTACATTTATTTGTGCATCTTATTCTATTTATTTGGAATAATGCAACAATTCTAACCCCATATACTTCAGTGGACTGTCAGAGGAGGGACAGAAATCTTTCAGATTTCATTAAACTATTTGACGGGTTTGGAACAACATGAGGGTAAGTAAATGATGACAGAATTTTCATATTTTTGGGTGAACTATCCCTTTAATAGACAATTTACCAATCTGTGTTCCCCATGGCCTTAAGTAAGGTTATAAGGTTACACAAGCAGAGCAATGTACTCAATACAAATGCCAACACTTGGAAAGTTTCCAAACAAAGTGTTTGTACCGTTCAAAGTCCAAAACTAAATGTGTGAATAAATAAAACTGAAGTACTTGACAGTTGGCCGGGAATTTTATGAGGAACATTTATAGTAATGAAGAATCACAATTTGACTCTTGCTGGTGTAACATAACAAGAGTCAAATCAACAAAATCGTCTCCTGAAGAAAACATCTGCCATAACTCACTTAAAACCTCCATGAAATCAAATTTGACAATTTGTGAATATCACAGTATATAAATGATTTATCTACACATGTAATTACTTTTGTTTATTTCATGTGCCCTCGTAATCTTTAAATCAAAATAACTTCCCTTCCCTCTTGCAACATCTCTCGTCTTCTCTGATGATGTGTTCACTGGGGCGAGGGCGGGACATTCTGCCGCTTACATGAGATTGACCAATAGCAAACCCCAACCATCCAATCAATTCCCAATGAACAAATTCAAGTCCCGCCATACATTTTTTTCCCTTGTTCGAGAAGCCATTTCACTCAGATATAAATCACAATAGGGAAGAAAAGACTATCACAACTTCTGTTTCATGCTGACTTTAAAGGGGTGGTTCAATGTGATTTCACTTTTTTAACTTTAGTTGTAATGTACACACTACACAAGTTCAATGCTGGATTTGCACAAATGCCATTACTGAAAGATGAAGCAGTTCCCACTTTAAAAGCAGAAGCTGCTGTTTATTGGCTTCAAACTGTAAGTACGTTTTATTGTTTGTACGTCTTTTAAATGTAATGTTATAGTTCTGTTGCTATTTTTAATGCATCAAGGACATATACAAAGAAGAGCAACTCGTTTTTGCTAGCCAGTTAGCTAAGTTCTAGTGCAACAAACACCAACAAATATCTGTTCATAGAAAAACATTTGTTCATGCTATAAATTAAACGCTACCTTTACAAAAATGCGAATACTCAGTCATGTATTCAGCTACAGTAAAGCTTTAATCAGGATAAAACTGTATATTGAAAGCTACCAAACAGCAGTGACAGCATATCTAAACACTTTGACACAAATACAAAATGAAATACCATTCATAAACATCCTTTAAAAGCCACAATTGCAGGGGTTCTGTTTGACTCTCTTCATCTGGGTCTGATTCGGCTCAATTTGATACAGCAATATAGGCGCTATTATTTACATTTCCTCTGAAGAGCTAACTACGAATGGTAAGGGGCGTGGCGTTTCCGGACGCTTCAGCGAATCATGATACACTGGGCCAGCTACCAACCTGCTAGCCAATCTGAGCACATTGCGTATTTCGGAGGGAGCGGCTTCATAGAAGCAGGAATTCAAACGAGCTGTTCATATGCCAGTGGAAACAGAGGTGTAGAATAAAGATAAAATGAAAAATACAGCGTTTTCAAAAAAACGGCGCATTAAGATGTCCCCAAAACACAATCAAGCCTAGAAAAAAAACCACTGAACCACCCCTTTAACTTCAAAAAATGTATTATCAAAGTCTACATGCATACAAAGTCTTAAATTTAGACCTAAATATTTTTGAGTATGAAAGTTTGTAAATTGTTTGTGACATGAGGGACAGATGCTGACTCATTTCATAGCCTATATGACGCTGCAAGTGATACAATGACCTCATGAACACCTCATCAGTGCAGAAGATAATAAACTGAAGGGATCCGATTTAAGTAAACAGTGATAATATCTTTGTCCTGGTTTGACTTCATTTTGCCTATCAGAGTGTGTAGGAGAACCTCTTTCTGTATTCACTGCCAAGTTTTCATGTTAACCTTCTATATTTTAATTAATTTTGGGACTGCTTAAGTCTCCGAACACTACTCTGTAATTTGGACTAACTAGTGTCTTATCTTAAAAATGTCCTGTGACTCATGTGGCATCTTTGAGTCACTCGAAAAAAGAAAACTGCCACAAAAATGTATGTGCCTTAGGGGTTGTAGACCTGAAAATGCATTTCTGCTGCAGGAAAATATTTGAAAAGTGTGGCAAAGTTCACCAGATGGCAGGTTGACAAAGGCAGCCAGAGGCTTAATGCAACAGGAAGCAGACTGAGGATTCTGGGAGCAGTTTGTAATGCTGAGCTGGTCTGAAACCGGTCAATTTTCATTTTCAGCAAACCTAATCCATATTAGCTCATTCTGGGGGTCAGACTCCAAGCGATGTTAATGCACCAAACTATTACATGAAAAGGGTTCAAGATTGTGATGTTTTTGCTTAAAAACAGCAACAAGTTTTACCATCACACCTGTGATTTTCCATTGCACATATATTTGATGCATTATAAGTTTTAGTCTCAATCATTCAGTCTTCCAATTGCTAGTTCAGCAGCATGATTTATTGTCTTGACACCAACTTCCTCTCTCTTCAAATGCAAAATGCAATAAATAATCAGAAAAACAATGAACAAACAGAAGATGGTAACCAACAGTTAATAAGCTTTGGATTTAGGCTGTGCTCAGCCCTTTACATTTCCCGACAGGCCTTGTTAATAGCCTTTTAATTCGACTTGTGGCAGACATTATGTCTTACATATCCATCAATTGGCCTCCACATGTCTAAAAGTATATTAAACAACATTTTTCTAAAAGACCTGCTCAGTTCAGTTTGTAGTCAGTGTTCTGTTGAATTTTTATAGGTTTTTAGAATGGCGTTTTTCAATTTAGTTCTAAATTAAGGTCTGGGGTTGACATACTTTGTCTTTGACATTTTTGTTCTACAACTTTAATTACACAAAGTCAAAAGCTGAAAATCAATTTCAAAGCCATTGCATTTTTATTTTTTAACAAGTTGTTAACAAGTTAAATAAAGACTACAACTAGCAAGGATGTGGGATTACAATTCTTGACTAGGACAACCATTGTATATTAGCAAACTATTAGCAACTATGTTTTAAAAAACAGTGACCATGCGCGATTTATATACAGTCAAACCAAAATGTATTCAGATACCTTTTATGATGTTTATTCGCTATAGTTGAAAAAAATGGTAATAAAATATGACAAGATCTCAGTGTTAAAAAATAATCTTAATCATTTCAGATAACACTTAAGCAAAATATGGTCAGGTCAAAGTGTCTGAATAACTTTTGGTCCCAAATTTGTATCAATTTTACTGGTTGTCCACTATATAAAGAATTTTTGGTATAATATGTCACAGTTTACTTTATTTTGCTATCCTCACGTAAATGAACTATAGTGTCCTGCACCAACTAGTAAAATATAAAAAAATATATCTAGTGTCTGAATAATTTTTGGTTTGACTGTATATAACAAAACCTGAAAGCCACCTTAATTAAAATAAATGAATAAATAAAAAATGCCATTGTAAAAATCCATTAGAAATTCCCAAGTAACCCATAGCCTAAAACATTCTGCGCACTGTGAACAGAAGCAAGCTCAATTTTGTGCGTTAAAAAAAGTGCAACTAAAAATAAGACAAATAGTTAAAATGGTGACCAGTTACAGTCACAGAATCTTAAAATATACACTTTTAATGTTTTATAATCAACTTTGAACCAAAACTTCCTAATTTTTAAACATTAGTTCATGCCCATGTTATTTTTTTTACCTATATTAATATCATATTGTGATTCATAAAGTGAGTTCTCTTTCTGATCAAAGACTGTCTATGAATTTTCCAGTTGCGATGGCTGGATAATGATTATTAAAAATCAATTTATAGAGATCCCAATCAGAATAAAAGATTAAAAGTCATTTCTAGTAAAAAAAAAAAAAAATACTGAGCACACATAGTAAAAAAAAAATATTGATTATTAAAATTTCCATATCCTTTTATGACTTTATTAATTTCCATGAGAAATTTCACAGTCCTGGGGAAAAAAAATAAAAATTAAAACAAATAATAAATTACGCTTTTGACATTCCCTGACATTTCTAGGATTTCCAGAACCATGAGAACACGGTCTATACGGTCACAAACAACAGTTTTCCCTTACATCATACTGAAATCTGGGTATAAACTATGAAATGTCTCTCAAGGCTATCTGAACTCAAGGCTAGGAGTGTAAAATGGCCTACAACACCTCAAGGATTAAAGATCAGGCCTGTCTTAAGTCTTATCCAAGCATTTGTTTGCCACAGAACACAGCCTTTGGCCTAAGGCGAATTTTAAGACGCCAGTGCTATAGACAAGCAGACATGTCATCTTGACAGTCTCTTCGGTGGAACAACAGGTTAGTTAGTCGCTCGGCTGGGTTTAGGGGAAAAGTTTTGAACTCAACTGAAGCGCTGTCGACTGCAACGCCCTTGTATGACTGAAGGAAACTGATTTCCGCACGACCCGAAACGCGAGCAATTAATTAGTTGGCAATATATCGAAGAATACAACCTAAACTCGCGCGGAGCTTTCGCAAATGTTTTTTGTGGAATTTTTAATAGCTCTATAACACTCGATAGAACTCTAAATGTGGATTCTCGTACTATCTAGTCTGTTTAAACTATAAATTTGACACATAATCGCGGGTGGTTAAAAACATCAACGAGCTTGTAAGAGAACTATCGCAGTTCACGAGCCACCACCTACTTTTCCCAGACCGCCTCAGCAAACTTGTTTTCTACCAAAATTCCTAAAGTCCGACATGTCAAATAAGATGTCATGTACACAAATGAAAACATAAATACCTTATATCCTCGCGGGGATCAAATTCCCTGTGCAAGTTTTAGGCGCAATGTGAAGAAATGTCACGCTATTATTGCTAAGAGACGAAGACCCGCCCGCATTAATGGGAATCACTGTCGACCGCTGCGCTGCTGAATGTTGACTGGTGAAGGAGGCGGTTCGGCGCTGAGGAGGATCACTGCGGTCCCTCCCTCCGCCACCGATAATAATGACATCATTCTGATCGCTGTGGAGAGAAGCTGCCCGGCAGGCTGTGTCGTTCACCACAAACCAATAAATCAAGCTGCTGTGTAGCCTGGTTCCTATGCTAAGATCAGCATTTTTGTTTATAACTGTTAGGTAAACAAGCAAGCACAATAAAATCACACTGACATGCACTGGGACGAGAACCGTATAATTAGGATTTAATCGAAATGTACAATGTTCCCAGAAGGGAAGGGAAGTTGTCACATGAGTCATAATCGTATCACTGTTTAAATTGTGCTGAAAAGTGTATAACAGGCTGTTCCATTGTGACAGCTTTATTTGTGTGTGTGTGTGTGTGTGTGTATATATATATATATATATATATATATATATATATAGATATATATATATATATATATAGATGTACCCTAATTTTATATATTAATATACAAAATATTTTATATACATATGTATGTATACTTTATTCTTATTAACAATTTACATAAAATATATTAAATATATATATATAAAATACATTAAAATATATATAAAATTAGGGTTTATATATATATATATATATATATATATATATATATATATATATATATATATATATATATATATATATATACTACCATTCATTAAATGATCAAAAGAGACTATAAAAATACCTAAACAATGTTACAAAAGATTTCTATTTCTACTGTTTTCAGCATTGATAATTATAACAAATCTTGAGCAGCAAATCAGCATTTAGAATGATTTCTGAAGGATCATATGACTGAAGACTGGAGGAAAGATGCTGAAAATTTAGCTTTGCCATCACAGGAATAAATTACATTTTAAAATATATGAAAATAGAAAAGTTATTTTCACTAATTTGATTTCATAATATTACTTAAAGATGCAACGATACTAAATTTCTCCACAGATAACGATTATACGATAACGCAGTGATATCTGCCGATACCGATAATTTGGGGTGTTCTGCCTTTTATACCTTCTTTTAAATTAATGATTTTATTATAATTAACAATTAATCATTATATTTTAATTATAAAATATTGAAAGAAATGCAAATAAAAACTTTATTCTCTCCATTTCATCGACTTGTTTCAGAGTAACTGGTATCAGTTATAAAAACACATTACTCAAATTAATATTAGCACACATTAACTAAATTCTGAAGATTAAATGAATATTTCTTATCTTTCTGAATGTTTTTAATTCATATTATTACTATTAATACTGAAAATCAAACTGGTTTCTTAGCATTTTCTTTACACAAAGCCCAAATGCAGTGCATTTTCCTGCCCTCTTTTGATTGACAGGAGACATCGGCCCTGACTATTGGCTGTTTTTAAACTATTGGCCGATAGTTGTAAATTTGCTTTTATCGACTGATACCGATTATTGGCCGATATATCGGTGCATCTCTAATATTATTGTTTTGATTGTATTTTTGACCAATTAGATGAATTAGAAGGCAGAATGAATTAGATGGCAGTGTTCACTATCTGGAACAGCATGTATTATAATCCTTATAGTCTTAATACGTATCTGTAAATTGCTGCAATTGCTTCTAACAGCAGGGTGGAGTGGTAGAACAAAACAAGCACATCATAAACCAATAACACCAGTAACACTCATTTCTCAAGCACAATAGAGCAAATTAATGTAGCACAAAAATAACAACAGTTATTATAAAAAGGATAGATTTATTTAGAATTAGTCACATAATTTGCAAAGAGAGCTCCTTTTACAATGAATCATCATTTGAAAGGCAGAAATCAATATATATATGTACTATACTACACAGACACAACACTGACATCAAGTAAAGGAAATATGGTACATTCAAGGTGTACAAAAAGATTTTTTTTTCTCAGTTTCAGGTTTGGATCTACATGGTTGTTTGATTTGAGATTGTTTATTGACACAGTTTCAGACCAAATTAAGTTTTATCTACAGCAAAATAAACAGGTCATTCAGCTCTACAGCAGTTCAAGCAATCAGCTCAGTTGGGTATGGAAAGCCTGGTGCACGTCAATGATGTTTTAGGTTATTTGTACATGGCTTTCTGGAGGTTTAGGGAAAAAGAGCCTGGTTTCAACTAGTTCTATAGAAGAATGCTTAATACTTGTTCCAGAATATAGACTTTTGCATTTGCTTCATGTAAAACTATGCCTGTTTGAACCCGAAACAGCTGAAATGACTGAAAAATACTATGCATTCACAGGAAATGCCCATAATTTTTTGTTGTTTGATTGCATCTTGCTATAGAAAACCTTAAATTCGGTCAGCAGAAACATTCTTTGGAGACAGTCAGGGCTGTGTTTCCCAAGAGCATCATAAGCCTAAGTTGATCGTAGAACAATTGCCACCAGTGGTCCCTACGATCAACTTAGGCCTACGATGCTTTTGGTAAACGCAGCCCAGAATAGTTAGCAAATATAATCAGCAGTTTAAATTACAGCTCAAATGGATTCTGCTACATATAAAGTGCTTCGGTTTTTATTTCCCTTGCCATCAGGGCTTTAATTTTTTAGCAGTACTGGCTTATTCCTTTGCCACACTGAGATTCAGATTCAAATGACCCACTGACGTTAAAGAATACCCAAGCGTTACGAGCCCTCCCGTCCCGTACTGACTTGCAGAGGTTGCGTTCGACAAATCAGAAAGGAGATGGAGAGCGAGAGAAATGGCACTTGATGACATCACCTCACACCTGACATGGGCTTGACGATATTCATACGACTCGGAGGAGAAGGAGGACAAGGGAAAGTTGCATTTAACATTTCTCATTTCCGAGCCATCTGACAGAGTGAAAATGGATTTCTTGGTTTTCCTAGCCCTTTCTCTGGGATGGAGCCAAGGACGTGTCCTGGTGTGCTTGTCCAGTGAAGGTGGATCAACCTTGTCATGTTTCTAACTCTGCCCCGGCCAGTGGAATGACAAACACGGTGATGTCATCACCCGAGCCAAGTCTTTCGTTTGGCAGCCGCCAACCTCTCTCCTTCAGGACTCCACGTGACCGCATCAGGAGGTCTTGTGCTGCTAAAGTGTACCTTTAAAAAAATAAAATGACAAAAATGACATCATCATTTGAACAATAAAGCAAATTAAAAATGACCATGGAGGGCCTTAGCCGTAAAAAACTGTACACTGACATCTGCTGGTGTAACTACTACAACACATCTGATTCACACATGATATACACCACCATTCAAAAGTTTGGGGTCAGTAAGATTTTTTTTTTTTAATAAACAAATTACTACATTTATTTATTAAGGATGCATTAAATTGATCAAAATTGACAGTAAAGACTTCTGCACTGTTTTTTTTTTTTAAATAAATACTATTCTTTTGAACATTCTATTCATCAAAAAGCTTTTTTTTTTCTTCGTAAAAACATAAAGGGTTAGTTCACCCAAAAATGAAAATTATCCCACAGTTTACTCACCCTCAAGCCATCCTAGGTGTATGTGACTTTCTTTTTTTCAGACGAACACAGTCGGACTCGGAGATATATTAAAAATTATCTTTAGTCCTCCAAGGTTTATAATGTTTGTGAATGGGGGGGCCGCGTTTTGAAGCCAAAAATAATGCATCCATCCATCCATAAAAAAAGTAATACATACGACTCCAGGGGTTAATAAAGGTCTTCTAAAGTGAAGTGATGCGTTTTTGTATGAAAAATATCCATATTTAACTCAGAACCATTATAAACATTGGAGGACTAAGGATATTTTTAAATGTATTCCCGATTGTGTTCGTCTGAAAGAAGATAGTCATTTACACCTAGGAAGGCTTGAGGGTGAGTAAATCATGGGATCATTTTTATTTTTGGGTGAACTATCCCTTTAAAGGGATAGTTCACCCAAAAATGAAAATGTGATGTTTATCTGCTTACCCCCAGGGCATCCAAGATGTAGGTGACTTTTTTTCTTCAGTCGAACGCAAATTATGATTTTTAACTGCAACCGCTGCCGTCTGTCAGTCAAAAATAGCAGTGATTGGGAACTTGAACAATAAGAGTCGAAAAACTTCCATAGACAAATCCAAATTAAACCCTGCGGCTCGTGACGCCACATTGATGTCCTAAGACACGGAACGATCGGTTTGTGCGAGAAACCGAACAGTATTTATATAATTTTTTACCTCTAATACACCACTATGTCCAACTTCGTTCAGCTTCCGGCTAGTGAGGTCTGATAGCGCTCTGACAACGGAAGTGATGTCTCGCGCTCATTGAATTATATGGGCGAGACATCACTTCCGTCTTCAGAACGCGTTTTTTGACCTCACTAACAGGAAGCTGAACGAAGTTGGACATAGTGGTGTATTAGAGGTAAAAAATTATATAAATACTGTTCAGTTTCTCGCACAAACCGATCGTTTCGTCTCTTAGGACATTAATGTGTCGTCACGAGCCGCAGGTTTTAATTTTGATTTGTCTAAGCAAGGTTTATTTACTGTTATAGTTGAAGTTCCCATCTACTGCTGTTATTTGACTGACAGACGGCAGCGGTTGCAGTTAAAAATCATAATTTGTGTTCGACTGAAGAAAAAAAGTCACCTACATCTTGGATGCGCTGAGGGTAAGCAGATAAACATCACATTTTCATTTTTGGGTGAACTATCCCTTTAAGCAGCACAACTGTTTTCAACATTGATAATGGTTAGAAATGTTTCTTGAGTAGCAAATCGGCATAGTAGAATGGTTTCTGAGGGTCATGTGACACTGAAAACTGGAGTAATGATGCAGAAAATTCAGCTTTTCCTCAGAGGAATAAATTACATTTTAAGTTATATTAAAATAGAAAACATTTATTTTAAATGTAATACTGTTTTTACCATATTTTTGGTATACTAAAATAAATGCAGCCTTGGTGAGCATAAGAGACTTATTTCAAAAGCATTAAAATCTTACCGACCCCAAACTTTTGAACAGTGGTGTAGCTGCATTTTATTATTTGCCTTTAGCGTTGCAGTTTTGTGAATTTGTGGGAAAATTGTGCGCAATCTCCAGGAGATCTACCTGTGATCAGGTCAGTTATGATGGAAAGATCAAACACTAACCTCAAGGGATCATTGGGCTCACGGCCAGACAGGAAAGTTGATACTGCTTCGGAAACATCTCTATCAGTTGTAACGTCCCATAGTCCATCACTGCCCATGATCAGGACATCATCGGACCCATGTTTGTGCTCAGAGATGTTGTAAACTTTGACCTATAGATATGAGCATGATATTATACCATTTTCATGCAGTTATGCTTCATTTTTTTTATTTACACAAAAACATTTTTTGGGCGGATAAACTGTCCACTTAAACAAGAAGTGATTTGAATGAGTGAATAAATGACCTTACAAATATTTTCACATAAATCCCCATTTATATACTCACTTCTGGGCAACAGGATAGGAAGGGTTTGATATAAATGTTGGAGTTGTACACTTTCAAGTCGTGATCCCCTAAACCACGCGTCACTCCAATAGTAGCCATGACACGAGCCTACAAGCAAACACACACACACACAGATGCACACAGGTTGGGTTTTCATGTTTTATGATGGCATTCCATAGACATAATTATTTTAATACTGTACAAACAGTATTTTCTATTCCCTACCCCTACCCTTAACCTACACATCACAGAAAAATGTCTGCATTTTTACATATTCAAAAAGCATCATTCTGTATGATTTATAAGCTGTTTTCCTAATGGGGAACAAAAAATGTCTGGTATTGGTATTACACTCACTCACAGGTTTATGTGCCATTACAACAAAAAGGTTATTTTATATGCATTCAAACTTTATCAAACCATTATTCTGCCCTACATCATTCCCATTTGCAACACCTCACTACCCCTGCTTTGTAATAAATAGCTGTGAAAACTGTGGAAAAAGCTTCAGACACCTTTATTAGATTACATATTAGGTCTGTAACAAATGTTACTGTTATGCAGCTTGAAATAAAATCCATTTACAGAAACTTTTCGAGTTAAATAAAAGTTAAATAGAAAAGAAGCAGAATTATTTGCTCACCTTTTTCCCCTCCCCATAAATCAACGGGAACTTGAGATCATCTTCTACAATTGTCTTATACGCCCTAAAATAATAACAGTTAATGGTTATGAATGCAATAAAGTACACAACTTGAATACATACACAGTATATATATTCAATCAAAACAATATAGTTTGTTATAAAATAACAGCTGCTATAATTCATCCTCATAATGTGCAGTTCATAATTACCATCCAGTCATTGTGTGGTCTCTGAAGAGCATCTTCTTGCCGAGTTCCTTGTGTTGGATGCGTCTGGGGAATTCAATATGTGTAAACTCATTCCCAAGCAGCTCCGGTTTGAGGAAGCCCTAGACAAAAGCAACACAAATGCAAAGGAATTGAAGATCTATAATAGAAATGGAGCAGTCATGCAGGATAATGAATGAACGGGATTTAGAATGAAGCTAGGAATGGAATGGGAATTATTTTGGGACAATAACACAGGTGACTCACCAAGTACTGTAGCCGCTGTCTTTCACTTTCTGGTGTGAATTCACTGGACATGGGGATGGCCTCATTGTTGCGGACAATTATGGCTCTGTGGGGAAATAATATTGTTTTAGGTGATTTACAACTAATATTGAATGTACTATTCAACTTATAGAAACACTGGATGGTAAATAGCAAGTAATATATGTATGCTATGCAGTGGTGTGCATAATATTCTCATTTATTTCTACAATTCCCAAGATGACCATGATGGGTAACTGTCACAGTAATTGAGTCATCTGGCCAACATCTTTGAGAAATCAACATGGATATTACTGTTGCAATAACAGTAAATCAGAATACAGCATTGTCTCTGTAGAGACATGTCATCTTTTCATTTCCTCCAACTTTCATTAGACCAAAAAATAAATAAATCAGTGTTTATTGTGACAAATATAATACAATGTCCTATAACAAAATGTCAGCACACTCACTAAACTCTCATGAAATGAAAGTTCCAGCTTTAAAGTCATTGCAATTTGGCAAGATTTGGGTACAAGATTATTTATTTTGTATTACCTTTTTGATGTACATTTCTTACTTTTATCTAAAGATAAAGACCATCTTCTGTTAGCCTGCTAATATAACATGCACATTTAATCACTGTATCTTTTAAGGCCTCCTACCTGCTGTCTCCAGCGTTTGCTACATAGAGTTTCCCCAACAAGTGAATTGCAATCAAGGCACAACAGCCACCAGAGATGCTGTAAGATTCTTTCTCCTTCTCTATCAGGTCGTCCTGTTGAGTGGCACAACACAGACTCAGTATTTTCTTCTGTTTGCATACAGCTGCACAACATTCAGCAAAATCACACTCTGAAAATCTGAATTCTGTCTTATTGGTGCCAGTAACACATGGATGTTAGATCTAACAACATGAATTCTAAAGTCTATCCTTTGCCGAAATAAATAAAAAAAAAAAAAATAGAGAATAACTCCCTATGTTTAGAGTGAACTTTGTGCTTTATAAGACCTTTTTCAAGATTAAACAGCAGCATTACACAGTAAAGAAAGCTGAAAATGTGAAATAGTATAATAGGACCACTTTAAAATTCAATTGGAAGTTCATTGGCTGCTCAAGTTTGAACTTTCCAATAGCATTTTTAACTCAACTGCCAAAAATAGTTGCCAAATGCTTTAGAAAAATGCAAATGTTGCACTTAAAATTATATATAAATGTAATATTTGTTACATCTAACAACATTTAAACATTATTAAATAAATAGTTTTAAATATTTGTCAATTTGTAACGGATATATTTATTTACATTTGTATTTTTTAATACATTGATAATTATTTTCTTTTTAGTATGTGTTCACACTTGTTCGGTTCTCTTGGTTCGGACCAGAAATGTATAAATTTAGTCATTTTTAACACCGAACCTTAAGATACAAATATAGCCTTTTATGACATATATTTTGCGGCGGAACATGTCGAACATCCAAAACAATGCTGTGTGCTGTGCTAAATGCGCTCACTGTATGTGCGTACATATGCTAGTACTGTATATGATGGAGCTGACAATGCATGAAAAGCTTATAAAATGTGTAAAGGAGTCAAAAAAGAGGCAGGAATTGTCCATCACACACACAAAGGAAGATCTGATGTAAGGAGACGTGGTTCTGACGCCTGTACTGAACTGTGTTGTGCAATATTGTGGCTATGACGAGCATTCTGTCCTTTTTAGGGTCACATCTTGTGACATTATGTCCTGTTTTTGGTTCGTTTATATGTCTTTGGTCCGTGTTGAGATCATATTTGATTCGAACAACACCAGAGTTTGTTTGGAAGCGGACCGAGACCCATCTTTTCAGCGGCCTCAGTCCACTTGTTTGGTGCACACCAGAGTTCAGATGGAAGCGTTCACACTTATTCAAATGAAGCGCACTAACAGAGCAATCGCACCAGAGTTTGTTTTAATTGAACCAAACCTGCCAAATGTGAAGACATACTTAAGTGGCACACCTAGTCCTCCACAGTCAAAAAGTCTAAAACCACAGGTTTATCTCATCCTATACAGTTCTCACCATCTGTTTGAAGGCGGTCTCTATGAGCCCCATGACCAGACTCTCCACACTGATGTCTTTCTCCATGTGGAACCGCGGCTCATCCGGGAGCCCGTCCTGATCCTCTCCATCCAGGCAAGCCCCTTTCTTCGCCTCAGCCTGGAAGGGGCTCCCGTTCTTGGCCAGGCAGATAGGCGGAGGGCTGTTTTGATTTTCTAGAAGATGGGCGACATCACAAAGCCGATCGCGGATGATACGGTGGAGAAGTTTGGATGCCATGAGAGCAGCACCAGAGCCGGCATGTCCATCAAACACTCCCCAGAAGTGCATGGGAATGCCTGTGGGGTCCTGAAGGGACGAGAAAGAGGACAAGGTGTGTCATTTCTGCATCATTAGAAACATGAAATAGAATCGCAAAACAATATCTTTCCTTCTGTAATGTATGTCATTGTTCAAATAATCAGGTAGCCCCGTCCCAAACATATATAATTTATATAATTATATATATATATTTTAATATATTAAATATAAAATTATATATAATGCATGTAAAATTATATATAATTATATAAAGAAATATATAACATACCCTAATTTTATATATACTTGAATATAATTTTATATAAATTTTTAATACGAATAAAGTACACATACATATGTATATAAAATATTTAATATATAAAAATATATATAAAATTACGGTATATATATATATATATATATATATATATATATATATAAACACACACACACACACACACACACAAATAAATATATATATATATATATATATATATATATATATATATATCTATATATAATTTATTTTTTAACAAATACACAGCTACTTTTGAAGGTGTAAGTGAAAAAAGATGCTCTTTATTTGTATGCTCTTTATTGGATCATGCCACCTAGCTGAACTTTGACCTCTTAGTTCAAACAATCAGAGCAATGTTTTGAAAGAGCCAAACTGTTTACAGATTTCAGGAACTCAAAACTACCAGCGGTTTACTCAAAGTTGTCTCTGCGCATTATGCTGGAACAGGAGAAAGTATTGTACATTGCAAAAAAAAATCATACGCTTCCCCTTTAATTATTGACTAGTGAAAAGTAGTAGCAGAATAATCGGGTGTCTGAGACATAGGTCATTTATAGAAAATGTTCTACAAAAACATCTGACTGCAGAATGCCACAATGGACCAATCAGTATCAAGTATTTCATAGAGCTACATAAGATGGAACAACAGCATGCAAAGCCTTTTTAAAACCACAGGGGGGCATCTTGACACTTTCCACAGCTTTTCTAGAAATACTCTCCGATCTCAATTTCCTGTCATTACCTGTTGACAAGATTAACTCAGAGAGCTTACACCCGCTCAATCATGTAAGATCAACGGTCAGCTGGGAAGGCCCATGGCCGCAGCAAATGTTTGTGGCTGGATCTCTGATTCAAAAGAGCAAGAGGTCCACGTCAAGTGAATATGTGGCCTTGCTATCTTTTTATCTGCCTGTTTGTCTGTATATAGACTCTTGCGGAAAGGCAACACAGCAGATGATAGGATGATGTAATTGATTTGGAGGAGTTGAGAGAGGGTATTAAGTGGGGGAGGACAACATCATGTGATGTAAGCAGAAGCGAAAGAGAGACAGAAGTCACTGTCCTGGTTAACAACCTCTCGTGAGCAAATACTGCTGGAGATTACCAGTCCATTTCTAATTGACCAACACGAAAGAAAATAACAAGTGAGTTCTCGTCATTGAACTCAACTGTTTCTCGTACACATCAATGACATTAAATAGGGAGCAAATGGAAGTAAATAGCAACCAATTAAATAGCAAAGTAGTAAATAGCAAATTCCTCAGAACAGCCCTGGAATAGAAATGCCCTGGAAACCACCCATTATACCCGAGCAACCATTTAGTAATGCTCTGGCAACTATCCACAACACCTTCCCTTACCAAGAATAAGTATACTTCAAGTTCATATACTACAAGTATACTTAAGTAAAGTTCAAGTATATTTTATGTATACTTTATGTAGTAAGTATACTAATATCAATATACGAGTAGTATATACTATATACAACATACTAGTAGACTAAATACTTTAAGTATGATGCTGTGTGAGAAATCACATACTCTCTTGAGTAGGTACTTATTTTGAATAATAAATAACTTCACGATTTAATCCACGTACTACATTTGCCATGTTGTCATTATCACGTCAGTTGTGTCACTTCACTGCCATTCACAAATCCTCACCCGTGGCTTCATGGGATAGTAAATTGTCATCATATGCACACTTCAGAATCTCGTTGGAAGTAGTAGGTCATCCAGGTACTTTTTGCAACTATTTTATGAGTACTGTGAATTCAGACATACTTATATAGAAGGAAAGTGTGCGATTTCGGATACACCCTAAGAGCAGTAAACTTCGACTGTTTTTCATTTGTTCTGCAACTATACTACAAGAGAACGTATAGGTATACTGATAGTTTACTAGTTAAATACTTGTAGCACATTTCTGACACTTTGAAGTATACTCTCAGTAAACTACTATTTTTTATTTTTTTTTTTTTTTATAATGCAAGTACACTTGTGAGTTCTTTAAGTGACCTTAATATCCTACTTAAAGTGCAAAAAATAATATATAAATGGTAAACTATAAGTATACTACTATGTTCCTGTTTAGGTATTAATTTTTATACTTCAATTATACCTTTAACTGTATTTTAACTCTTTCCCCGCCAGCATTTTTTTTTTAAAAGTTGCCAGCATTTTTTATCATTTTCACAAAACATCATGGCCCCCAGAATATTTTGTTGTATGAAAATCTGAACATGCAATAAACAGAGCCTCTGCTTACAAAAAAATAAAATAAAATAAACTAATTTATTCAACACTTGAAGTCGATTCAGAATGATGATCAAAACATAGATGGAGAGGATCGCTTCCATCAACACCCCCAAAGCTTGTTCAGTCCTATTCCTCTTCCTGAGTCAACATTTCCTTTGGTAACGTTAGGCAGTTTAATGTTTGATGATCATATTATTTTACATGTGAGTAAACAATGCTTCTATCACTTGTTTCTACTTCTTCTTCGCCTGTGTTTTGATCCACAGATTCTGCAATCGAAGGTGTGTAATAGCGCCCCCTACTGTATAACAGCGAAAACATGGATTGCCGGAAAATTCCGTCAAAGGCGGGAAAAGAGTTAAGTAGATTTGAAGTGAATTCCTATGAACACTACCAGTGGATTACACAAAAATTCACATACTTAGAATTAGGAACATATCTGTTTTCTTTATAAATAAATTTTTTCAAACAATGTTTATAAACAAAGTTTATGTTGTATGTAAAACTACATGGAAAAAGTATTTAATAGGCAACTCAATTAATAGAGTTAACACAACTACAAGCCAAGTATACTCAGAATACTTAATTATACTTTTTCGTACAGGTATATCTCGATCAAAAGATTGAGTACAAGTATAGGCCAAATATACTTTGACTATTCTGTCGGTATAAGTCAGGGGTAGGCAATTTCGGTCCTAGAGAGCCGCTGTCCTGCAGAGTTTATCTCCAACCCTGAAAAAAAACCTCCAACCACCTATAGCCTTAGTAATCCTGAAGAGCTTGATTAGCTTGTTCAGGTGTGTTTGATTAAGGTTGGAGCAAAACTCAGCAGGACAGCGGCTCTCTAGGACCAAACCTGCCTACCCCTGGTGTAAGTCAAGTATACTTAAGTGTAATTTTAAGTATATTTCTGAGAAGTTCTGAGGAGTAAAAATACATAAAAAGTAGACTTTCTTGTTTTTAGTCTCTAAAAAGTATACTAAATAATACACGTGAATAAACTTCTTTTTTGTAAGGATTAGAAACCATATAGCAACTTGCTATAAAACACCTGAACTGCATAGAAACACCACAGCAACTACCCATAACACTCTTGCAAACATACAGCATCATGCTAAAAAAATACTCAAAATACTTTAACAACTGCATAGCAACACCCTGGCAACTACAAACATAAAGTTTTTTTTCCTAGAATTGTGGTAGTAAATTTTAAATTTTCTCCAGAAAAATGTAAAGATCTAGTTCTGTACACTTCACTGTCAACAATACAGATCAACTACTGTCTCATTTATTTCTATTTTTAATAGAAAAATTAAAATTTTAGGAGAAAAATATGGAATGTAACAAAGGGATCAAGACAGAAATACGTCAGTCTGCAAAATACCAAAGCCTCTCTTGAACAGATGTCACAACCCGTCTTATTCAATTGCCAATGCAATATTATCTAAGGAGACGTTTTAACCAGTAAGACTTGAACAGCTTTCCACTTTGGATTACATGTGTCATTTTGGGGTAAGACAGAGGGGACACAAGGGTCAGACTGCGGATGAGGATCAGAGAGATCAGATTTGTGCCTGCATACAAACACAAACGCACACTTTGAAGGTCATAAGTCCATGATAGGTGAAAACACTGCCTGGACCACATCACATGATCAAAACTATCACACAGGGGGAAAAAAAGAAAGAAGTTTCACTTCAACATGCTCACCAAGACACAAAGGCCTTTTGAAAGTGAGCTTGTATTGGAAACTACAGCTTCATTTATATCATTCTAGATCTATGCAATAAGGCTGTTCTATATTTTGATTTAGTTTTCAATAACTGAGTTTCACATCATCTGTAAAACTAAGCTGATGTTTATTGGTGGATTTAATGTGACATTTCAGATGAATCACAAGCTACATTTACATGGACATAATCAGAATTAATTCATTCCGATTAATGAATCCAAACGTAGTGTTTTACACGACAACAATGTACTAAAATGTTTTTCCTTTGTGTTTTTTGCATACAGGCGACAACGAAAGGTGCTTAGACTTTTTGGTGTCACTCGGAGTGTTATGTTGTTGTTTTATCATTCCTGTATTGAATCCATCTTATTGTATGGCATAGCCGCCTGGTTTGGTAATTTGACAGTTACCTTTAGATCACAATTGAATCGGCTGGTGCATATGGCAATGAAGGTGGTTTGGGGGTTTACCACAATCGTCAATCCATATTCAACAAAATTGCTTTTAAACAGGCTAGGAAAATGACTCTGGACCCATCTCATGTACTTTATTCTGAGTTTGAATTACTTCCATCTGGTCGACGGTTCCGCACTGTAAGTTTTAGATACAACCGCTACAGGAATTCTTTTGTTCCTCTGGCTAAAAGGCTGTTGAATTCAAATTCAAAGGACATGATTGTGTGATCGTTATTTATGTGGGTGTTTTGTTGTGCAGCTTTACTTGTATTGCCCAGGACAATTTTCCCTTAACAAGGACAAATAAAGTATAAAGTACAGTATAACATTGTCAAAACCGGCCCCGTTCACATGAATGCGTGGAAACGACTAAAAACGCTGTATTCGGGCAGCAGTTGGCGATGTCGTGCCTATAGACTGAACACGTAATACACATAGTTTCATAGTTTACACGAAGATGATAATGGTATAATTTTCAAAAACTCGCACTTTGAATCCTGTTTTCAAAAGTTTGCATTTTCAGCCCCCCAAAACGCCATAGTCGTGTAAATAAACTGCCAAATCGCATAAAAAGTGTTTTGTTTTAATTTGAAAATGGAATGTTTGTAAACCTTCCCGAGGCTAAAACAAGATGAAAGTCTAAAGCAAGGACTGATGGGACGTTGGGTTAGCACCACTTCAAAGACGACAAGTGGAAGGAGAACTTTAGCATGACACGACAGTCTTTTATGAAATTATATTCAACAATAATGAAAAGCTTGTTCTAAATTTTAATTGGATTTGGTCAATTCATACCGATTGACATGGTTACATGTGACTCTTCTATTCTGACTACACTTCTATTCTGACTACATTAGGATTATTAGGGTCCATGTAAATGCAGCTACTACCAGCTTCTGTAGGCAGCTGCTCTTTGACTGACTTAGAAAAGTGTAGTTATTATGATAGTGGTTGAAAGTTATTTTACATTTCATAATGATGGCCGAATTATGATTTGCCTGACATTTTAGTCGGCATAATGGCCTTTTTTTCCCTAATGTGACGTATATCTGAGTGAAACGGCTTCAAGGTAAAAAAAATGCACTGCCTTTGTGCCAGTGAACACATCATCAGAGAAGAGAAGAGATGCCACTGCAAGAGGGAGGGGAAGTTATTTTGATTAAATATAATGAGGGCACATGAAATAAAAAAAATGATGCACACGGAAAAATAATTTATAATAAATATTTTTTTAAAAATGTCAATTTTGACTTCATGATGGCTTTAATTGGGTCCACAGTTTCACACTCTTGGAAACTTCTAGAACTTTAACTAAAACTAGACAGTCCTTTCAATTATATGTGGCTTTTCTTCAAATGTAGATTAGATTTCAAATGAATGTGCTCAGCAACAGATGCAAGAGCTCAATGGGATCACCAGGGTCAGCGAGCTGAGCGTCCCTCGGCAAGCTAAATCTTTCATAATCTTACCTGAGACCAGTTTTGTCCAGTTCAATTGATCCACAACAATTGCATTGCAAAAGTAGATTAGAGATCTTTTTTATATAGATGTTTAAACGAGTTCATAAATATTATATGATACCAAGATTGAAGCGCACTGGAGACTCGCCTCACTATTGATTTTAATAGAATTTGGCATTAGCATGTATCTTGCAGTATTCAAATGCAGTATTTTCACGAAAAAAAAAAAAAAAAAAATGAAGACAGTGACACAGCCACAAAGCTGCTTGGCTACATCCTGTTGTTTTCAGGATGTTGTGTCATAGACCAACTTACCCCACTGTCCTCCAGTAACATGGAGCAGCGCTGCTGCTTACTACTCATCTTCCTGACAAACAGCAGCTCACAGGAAGCCTGGTCTTCATTCAGCATGCTCTTCCCAGCATTTATCACCCTGAGAGAGAGAGAGAGACCAATTACTATTATTGTCTATTATTTATTTTCCAAATTATACAGCTGAATATCATTTCTAGTATGATGGCAGTCTAACAAGAAACATAAAGCCATTATTTCCCAAATCTGGATTATAAAAAGCCATTCTCCTCCTAATCTGGGGAGAGCAGTAAGATGCTTCAGAGGCCACAGTCATGACCCAGCACATCTGATGAGATATTTATAAATGTTAAGGGTTTCTCTTCAAAAGTGTATGACTATTATTCAATGTTACTTCTACAAATGATCAGAGAACAGAAACTGTGCAGCCCAGTCTCTGTTTTATTTATAACTATTTACATTTGTCTGTTAAACCATACTCTTAATATACAATTATATGCCCATTTTAAGAGAAAAATGATACCAAAGCATACTGCATACTTAAATGCATACTTAAAATTGGGATGTTGGAGACTATTTCACTATATACTATTTCAAATTATGTTTAAGCAATATACCCATAATAATCCAAGCATAATAGTACATCATTACGCTACATTATGCTGTGGTTTTCATTTAGAATCAGCTGACAAAGCCCCACTGTAAGCTACTCTCAAAAGAGGAAGTGTCTCATTGTAGCAAGTTCCTTCTTCTGAAGTAACAATTTCTTTACTTCTGCCACATTAGGTTTCAACATACTATGATTTCTTTAAATGAACATAACACACTTAAAATGGAAAAGATTTTAAGATTTGTTTTCAAAATCATAATATTGTTTGGATTGGTTGAGTTAGGTTGGATTGTGTGCTATGTTGTTTGTGTATTTTTATTTTTTTATTTTATTTTATGTGATATATTTGTAGTAATTGTGATTGTAATTATTGGATGTTGTATGTATTGTTTGGACCCCAGGAAGACTAGCTGTTGTTTCGGCATCAGCTAATGGGGATCCTTTTCAAATAAACAAATAAACATCCATTTTGCATGCAAAAGAAGAAAGCAGAACAAATGTCATTATCTGTGGAAAATACAGAGTAGAGCAATGAGCTAAAGCCACAAAACTGAAACCTTTATTAGCAAGGATTACCACCACTAGTGTTATTCTCACAGACCAAACAAAAGTGGCAACTAGCATTTCCTGTCTTAGGTGACTGGTTAACTGTCGATGGTTTTCTTTCTTGAGCAGAACAGTCAGTATTCCTCCTCATGCTAAGCCTTTCAGTCATTTTAGTTGGTCTTCTGAAGGATGCCAAACCCAACATTAGAAAAGATTGGCTAAAGTTTATTTTTAACAATGTTCTAGATCATTTCAGCCTGATGTGTACAGTTTGTGCAGTACATTTTAGTGCAGAGACTGATTTGTAAACTCTTCGAATTCAAAAGGTCAAGGTTTGGCTGATTAGCATGAGCCAGTTATCCCGTAGAACTATACCAGGAATCTGTAGGAAAAAGCGTTTGTCTTCACTGACTGTGTATTCCCAATAAATTACATTTTCCAAGAAACACATTTCATTTATTAGCTGTTTTGCCAGTGAATATGATTTTACCGATTGATTAATCACAACTGGCACTGGTGGTAAATCAAAAAACTGGCACTTTATGGTGTGCACTAGATTCATAAACTCTAAATGATAAGAAAATCAAGTTTCACATCATTGCTGACAATCTCAGAATAGTGTTATTAATGCAGTACTTCAGGCTAGACTATCTAAACAAGGTCTTCACATGAAGAATGTACGTTTCATGTTACAAACATGTTCTGAACCCTCGATTTATAAAACAAAACCGATTTATGAAACTGAGTTTAAAACATACACTGATATCAAAAAATCTTTCTTCATGCAATAAAAGTGAGCCTATAATCACCTTCATTAACCTTTATTTTATTACTATATGTATTCTATAAATGTGTACAGTCGTATCTTAGCATTGCTGTGCGATCAGGATAAAGATGCAGCTTCAATATTGTATAACTAGAACAACCCGATGAGCAATTCTTCACCTCCACCCACTGTGCTTAAGAATAGAGAATAAATGTGTTCCTTTTTATGGCACTGTTTATCATGAATTTTGCCTTAGTTGTCAAGTAGATTAATAAATCTGAAAAGTAAAGAAATAAAGAGTAATATTGTTTGCACCGACCGATCCTTCAATAGCTAAACAGAAATGTGCCACTGTTTAGGTCAAACTGAAATGACATTCTTCAATGCAAAAGTGCATTTTTTTAAAAACTGACTAGGTTTTACCACACAGATTAGGCAAAGTGCAAGTCAGCATGCTAATTAAAGCAGTCACCAAAGATATCAAAACTGAAACATGACAGGGGAAAACATCTAGATGAACTAGTCTAACTCACTTACTGATTAGCTGATTAGCTGGGTGACTGAATGACTAGTATCGACTCATTCCTACAGAGAACCTATAATTATAATTCACTTGCACTCATACATTTATTGACAGGAATTCATCTATTGTGGCGTGGGTGCATGCTGGATCTGTTTGACTTTGCCAGCTTGGCAGCACCATGTTCATAGAAAGCCAATCTCCTTGAGCCACAGTGGATGACTCAGCAATATCTTATAGGGAAAGAGTGTGTGTTGGGGAATCTGAGGAGTCTACAGTGCTGCCATTAATCTACAGGCCGCTACATGTCTTTAAGAAGCCATCAGAGTTTTAAAGTCAGCATGAAACTGAAGTTGTGATCATCCTTTCTTCCCTATTGTGATATATATCCAAGTGAAATTGCTTCTTGAACAAGAAAAAATGTAGGGCGGGACTTGATTTTGTCCATTGATTGGATGGTTGTGGTTTGCTACTGGTGGATCTCATGTGAGTGACAGGTTGCCCCGCCCTCACACTAGTAAACACATCATCAGAAATGAGAAGAGATTAGTTATTTTGATTATGAATTGAAAAATAATGTGCAAGGATAAATCATTCCTAATAAATGCTGCAATATTCCATAAAAAAATTGTCAATTTTAATTTCATGCTAACTTTAAAGGGGCAGTTCACTCATATTATTCCAAACCGAGAGGCCAGTTGCATAAACACGAAGCCAGAACTTACCCTATCCAATCTTTTTTTTCCTTGTCTCAAGAAATATCTGCGTACACACAAAACCACTGAAACATCTCAAAATGATGTACTATACATGCCAGATCAGTATGTGGCGCTGTAATTCTGCAATAGAGATACACTAAAAACAAAGAATAAAACTTGGAGCATCCGCATAAACCTTCTGTGCTGTATACAAACTTTAGTAAAGCTTCGAAATAAAGCTTTAGACTCAGTAGCTTCTGCAGCATGAACACAAGCATGTAGTCCGCTATTATTGTTGTTGTTGCTGTTTTGTGCTGTTAGCGGTGTCTGACTAGGGTCGACACGTGGGGTGATGACATCATCGTTTCACAAAATATACGGATTGGCTGTACACGAAAACGCAAAGGGCGTCATTTTCAGATTTATCCACTCTGGGACCCAGTTTAAAAAAATAGCGGTTTCACCTTCTGAAAATGCCGGATTCGTCTGGATGAAACACCTATACAATACAATTTTTTTGCGTATACAGCTAAACTCCTCTTCGTGTGGACGGGGCCTTAGCCTCTATGTTAAAGGTGCCCTAGAATCAATAATCATAGTTGAATAACAAGAGTTCAGTACATGGAAAAGACATACATTGAGTTTCAAACTCCATTGCTTCCTCCTTCTTATGTAAATCTCATTTGTTTAAAAGACCTCCGGAAAACAGGCGAATCTCAACATAACACCGACTGTTACGTAACAGTCGGGATCATTAATGTGTATGACCCCAATATTGGCATATGCCAGCCCATGTTCAAGGCATAAGACAAGGGCAAAACGCCTGGATGTGCACAGCTGAATCATCAGACTAGGTAAGCAAGCAAGAACAATAGCTAAAAATGGCAGATGGAGCGATAATAACTGACATGATCCATGATTACATGATATTTTTAGTGATATTTGTGAACTGTCTTTCTAAATGTTTTGTTAGCATGTTGCTAATGTACTGTTAAATGTGGTTAAAGTTACCATCGTTTATAACTGTATTGACGGAGACAAGAGAGCCATCGCTATTTTCATTTTTAAACACTTGCAGACTGTATAATTCAGAAACACAACTTCATTCTTTATAAATCTCTCCAACAGTGTGCAATGTTAGCATTAGCCACGGAGTACTATCAAACTCATTCAGAATCAAATGTAAACACCCAAATAAGTACTATACTCACATGATCTGATGCTTGCATGCAGCATGCATGACGAACATCTTGTAAAGATCCATTTGAGGGTTATATTAGCTGTGTGAACTTTGTTTATGCACTGTATTATAGTCGAGAGCTTGGGGGGCAGGGAGCGCAAGATTTAAAGGGGCCGTGCGCTGAATCGGTGCATAGTTAATGATGCCCAAAAATAGGTTTAAAAGAATCTATGGGGTATTTTGAGCTGAAACTTCACAGACACATTCAGGGGACACCTTAGACTTATATTATATCTTGTGAAAGAATGTTCTAGGGCACCTTTAAGACTGTCTCTTAAAAACTAGTCTGACCAACTAACAGTTTGTCACATGTGGATGCTATCAATATCACAATGGAGATAGATAGCTCAAATAAAAATCTTTAATCACAAACACCCAGGAAACAACATGCAAATGAAGGAGAAATAGCATAACCATGTACCACAGAAGACAACGAATAAGGAACTGAATGAACACAGGACTTAAATACACAAAGGAACTAATGAGTTAATTAATTGAACAACAGGTGAATGGAATAATTAACCAAAGGAACAAACTGGCACACACTAGGAAACTAGTTCAAATGACAGGGCAAATAGGCAAAAAAGAACAGGGAAAAAAGAACCAAAATGCAATGAAACTAAACTAAAAGCATACAGAGCATACATGCTACACAGTTAGCCAAGGGGGTAATCAGTCTTATTTTTCTGATTCAAATTAGACAAATTTACATTTTTAGTAACTGACTTTAAGGTGTCCCCTGAATGTGTCTGTGAACTTTCAGCTCAAAATACCCCATAGATTTTTTTTAATTAATTTTTTTAACTGCCTATTTTGGGGCATCATTAACTATGCGCCGATTCAGGCTGCGTGGCCCCTTAAAATCTCGCACTCCCTGCCTGTAATAACCGATGGTAACTTTAACCACATTTAACAGTACATTAGCAACATGCTAAAAAAACATTTAGAAAGACAATTCTCAAATATCACTAAAAATATCATGATATCATGGATCATGTCAGTTATTATTGCTCCATCTGCCATTTTTCGCTATTGTTCTTGCTTGCTTACCTAGTCTGATGATTCAGCTGTGCACAGATCCAGACGTTAATACTGGCTGCCCTTGTCTAATGCCTTGAACATGGGCTAGCATATGCAAATATTGGGGGCGTACATATTAATGATCCCGACTGTTACGTAACAGTCGGTGTTATGTTGAGATTTGCCTGTTTTCCGGCGGTCTTTTAAACAAATGAGATTTACCTAAGAAAGAGGAAGCAATAGAGTTTGAAACTCAATGTATGTCTTTTCCATGTACTGAAGTCTTGTTATTCAACTATGCCAAGGTAAATTCAATTTTTGATTCTAGGGCACCTTTAAAGTTATGACCAGTCTTAAAGACAAAAAAAATTAGATGACTAAAGCCGGGGACACACAACGATTGTTAGGCCGATTATGAATATAATTTGATACTTAAGACTGATCACGCTCAAACACGTCCAGTCAGAACCAGTTGTGTTCAGTTGGCGATTACAGTCGGTGTTCAAATTCCGTGTGTAAGTATTTAAATCCGTTTCAGTCGAAGGAAACAATCACTGTGTGTTGAGTACAGTCTTGAGTACAGAATGTTTTAGCTAGTCGTTAAATATGTGCCCGGCTTAACTTGCAAGACTATTCTAAGCATTTTATGCAACCGAAATACTGCAGAAAATTAAAAATTCTGAAGAAGTGTGCTGGCTGCTTTTTCCATGCAATTTTAATAAATCTTTAAACGTCAAAAGGATGCAAAAGCACTATAAATGTATTTTAAAATATTCTTGTGTGCTGCAGTCTTCTGAAGCCTTACTGAAAACCTTATTTTATTCTATTTTGAATCTAAAGAATCGGTTGTTCCAGTTTACAAAGCCGATTTGAATGCTTAATTTATGAATCAAATGATTCCATTCAAAGATCCAGTTAACAGCTCACTGCAGGGAAGGATTATCAATGAAGATTGACTTCTATTTCTGTGTATTTGGTCGGTCTTCAGAACATATAATCACACAAGACATATGGAACACTTCCATGATGTTTGTATGGTGCTTTTGCATCCTCTTTACAGCTTTAGTGTTCAATTAAATGTAATTACATGGAAAACAGTCAGCAACTATACAATTCTCTTTTTGTGTTTTTTCTAGTTGCATATTTAACTCTTAAATACATAACATTAGAAGTAAAAATGGATTGTTGACTTGTTGATGATCATCACTTGTTGACTATCAATCAATATGAGCTAAAAAACTTGAACCTTTGTTTTTTATCCTGTGTATGTGAGCTCATTCTAAAGCTACCAGCTAAAAAGTCTGTTTGTTTCGACACTTAAGAGAATGTGCTCAGTTTCAAATTCTGTCATCACGCGGCCCCAAACAAAGTTCTCCTCTTGTTCTGTAGTTAATAATAGATGAAATAACCAGAGGCTAACTGGGCTTATTTCAGTATCAGAGCCTGTTCTCTCTCCATCTCTTCTTCACACTGGGCTCTCTATGTCACAGAAATATGAAAATTTTCCCAAAACCACCTAACATTATAGTCATTAATTTGATGGTATGACTCAAGACTGTATCATCTCCCTGGCTTTGATCTTGGCCACTTTGTGCAAGTCTGGCCTTGATCTTCACTCAACGGACCACGCCTGATGAAAGTCAGGTTTCACATTCTTTTTTACCAATGAATTTCCATGACTTTTCCTTTTTTCTTGTAATTAATGAATTTTAAATAAACCCAAACACAAAATAAATGAAGCTCCAGTTGCTACAATGTATACACTGATAAGTTGTAATTTTACTAGAAATGTTTTATAAAAAAGTTTTCCTCTGAGTCCTTCATCACCCATCACTGACATTCTTCACGTTACTGCAACATTTTTGCTTGTATCTTAAATCAACTGTATTATTTACATTCATTAATTATTATTTAAATGTTTTATTATATATATTTTTATCAAATCTAAAATGTATAATAAATCTACAACTTAAAAAAAAATATATATATATATATATATATATATATATATATATATATATATATATATATATATATATATATATATCATTTATTTTATAGCAAACATATATACGGTGTGTATAGGTAGCATTCACAATGACTTATTCCCTTATTTTTTTTAAATGCCATGAAAGTCTCAAGTCCTATAAGATTTCCCCTGGAAATTATGACTTTAAACAAACTTAACTCTTAAAGGGAAAGTTCACCCAAAAGTGAAAATTCCCTCATCATTTCCTCACCCTCATGTTGTTCAAAACATTTTATTTCGGTAGCCATTGACTTCCATATTCTAAAAAAAATTATATAATATGGACATTCTTCAACACATCTTCTTCTGTGTTTAGCAGAAGAAAGAAATGCATACAGGTTTGGAACAACAGTGAGTAAATGACAGAATTTTCATTTTTGGGTGAACTATCCCTTTAAATACCATCATTTGGACATTACTTGAATGCACCATTACTAAAGAGGGCCTTAGCGCCCTAATGCATCACTGGAGCCCATGACAATGTCCCCAGGTGTCAACAGCCCTGAAGCTGAGCATTAACTAGAGAAATGCATAATATGATTAAAGAAACTCCCATTGATTTTTAAGATTTTATTCATTTTCATGACTCTTTTAGGCCTGGAAATCAGGCAATTGCAGGTTTTTAAAGCTGTGTCGTCTCAGATGCACAGGTAGTGAAAATGCACCGTACTGTGGTAAAAAGTACTTGATGATAAAGATGCATTCAATGACTACTATAGTATCCTTCGGATATCCATTAGTAAAGCTGCGTGCATAACCTGACATATGCAGCATTTCTATGTTCAAATGTAATGATTAATTCAGTGAACTGTAAGCTACGCCATCATCAGTGCAGTTACAACATATTTCAGTGAAAACATTCCAGCTGTCACTAGATCTCTTAAAAGATGATGATGATGATGAGCCTTTGCCCTTCGTTAGGAGTGACATATAACCTTCCTCAGCAATGACGTCACTCCAATCTTATCATTATAAACCAACAATTCATTTATTATGCGCATTTTAGACATACTCCCTATACAAAAACACGACTCACTCCGCGTATCCCGTTCGCCACGGCAGCCTGCTGTCTCTCTTGAGCGTGATGACCGGTCTGGACGCGTGTTCGGTGGAGTACTGCAGCAGCTCCGGTGTCAGGTCCAGAAACTCGGGTCTGCTGTACGGGAAGCGCGGCGGCAGCCCGTCCGTGCCGCCGTTCTGCGCGGATCCGTGCTGCTGCTGATGATGGTGGTGGCCGTGCGGGATAATTCCTCCCACCAGCGAGGACATGGCATTTTTAACTTTGCTTATCATCGCAATAAAATATGTGGCATCAGCGGCGCGCGAGGAATGGTAATCTTAACGATATAACCCTATACGACCCAAGCGGCAAAAACGAAACGCACAAAAGCGTACAGCAGTTCATTCGCGATGCAGGAAGCGATTGACCCCATGTGACGATTTGACAGAGAATGTTTTCCTCGTCGAAAAAAATCCTCTCCCTGCAGAGTGTGTATCATCACACGAGAAGCTTATATCCGCCTATAGCACGGAAGATGTAAGTGCTGCCTATACTGTAGCACTCTCAGCCGACCAGCCAGTGAATACACACCGTCCGAATTATACAATGACTGTCGAGGGGCCAACTATTTTAAAGGAATTTCCTTTTTTTTAATGAATTTTATAATAATAATAATAAATATTAATAACAATATAAAAACAAGTAAAAAATAAATACAATTTCAGGACGCAATCTGTCGATTTTATTAGCACAGTATAAATAAAATATTTAACACATTAATTTAAAGGTGCAATATGTACGATTTTTTGCAGTAAAATATCCAAAAACCACTAGGCCATTGTTAGCCTATATATTTTGTTCACTTGAGTACTATCAATATCCCAAATGTTTCCATCTATTTGTAAATCGTTAGAAAATCATGATTTTAAAGGTGCTAAAGTGGATCTTTTCGTTGACTGAGAAACTAAAGACTTGAAATGAGCGCATGCGTAAGAACAACCCCCCTCCTTCACAGCTCATTTCGAGGGAACGCCTCCCAAAACTCGCACACGAGCTTTGGAACACGAGTGTTTACCACCGGCATTCGCTGTGTCGTGTTAGTGGATTCATTATGTCGGACTCACCGCAGGTAACTCATAATCTGCAGTTGTTACTCCTTTCTCCTGACAAAGACATTGCATGCGGCGCCTGTGGAGTGTGGAAAGTTACTGGAGCGCGCAGCCGCGTACGTCTCGCACAAGGAATGTCACGGAAGTGATTGACAAGCCAGAGGGCCAATCGTTTACGCGATGATCGCGTAAACGATTGGCTGATGTTTTTAAGGCCCTACCTCATGCACAGATGATGTATATTAATATTATTCCTTTCAGTGCACCTAATAAATAGTCTTTTATCAGTTAGTAAAGACAGTTTCAAGTAATATTACAAAAATGTATAAAACAAAACATCCTCTTTAGCACCTTTAACCAAGGCTCCGGGACCATCCAGCATTTAATATATTCTAAAATCGATCTATGTTACTGCAGTGTGTAACAGTGTCTCACAGCAGCCGCTGAGCAAACGCACAGAGTAATGTTGTTACATCATTTTCAACACACTCAAATGTATCTAATATGATAAACAGAGCTGCATTACCTCATAATCATGACCGGAAAAGCAGATGCGGCGCCGGCGACTGTGTCATAATAAAAGTTCCTCTGCTCGTGAGGCGTCTGTTGCGCAATTGCTCCAGCGGCCTCGTTCGGCCTCTCACAACACTCGGTCATGCACTGCTTCATACTACAGTAACATTAATAATCGCATCCATGAACATGATTTCTTCCCGAGTTCTATCCAGATTGTTTCCACCGGCCGTGAGGTGAAGACCTAGCCTGGTAATACCAGACTCTGCTACTTCACTTTGCTTTCTTAGACAGAGTCTGGAATGGCATAATAGAGAAGTGTTTTCTCTCTCGCTAGGGGGCGCTTGTCTGAAGTCTTGTCTCGTTTCCCATTTCCGCGGTCGTTTCGGTTTTTGATTTCTCTAACCTACAATGTAAAACTCGGTGCTTAGCATCTACGTCACGGCTCTCAGCCCGCCCTCTGTTCGTTGATTGGCCCGGCTGTTTCCAGACCGGTGGCAAACAGAAAGCTATGATGCTGTATCAGACTGAGTACAGAAGCGAAATGAAATTGAGTGGAAGTAGGAAGTCTGATGTAGTCAGGCTAGTGAAGACCACATGTCCCAAGATTCCGCGCTCAAACTTGCTGTCAGGCAAGCTACGCCTTTGTTTTGAATAGGCCTCTAGTGACCTCTAGTGGACAGAAATCCTACATACTGTACCTTTAACAAAACAATTAATTATTAATAGCATAATATAATTTACAATAATTTACATTATTTTTTATATTGTATACATATTTATGATATGCAAGTGATAATGACAGGCTACTTAAATAGACCTTATTTACAACAGCGCCATCTTTGAATTTTAACGGGAATGAAAGCGAGGCTGTGAGGGATAGATATACATCTCTTCAGTGGGTTGTCCTGTTATATAATGTGTTTTTGGACTTTTCTGCTGACAAAACACTGCAAAATATCTTTACAAGAAATTTCAGTAGACAATGATCTGTGGAAATAAGTGAGCTAGGAGCTTTATACAGCTTTTTACAGCGATGCCATTGAAAACACAGCAAGTCTTTCCCTCACAGCCTCGCTTTCATAATGGCACTGTTGTTATGTTCTGTCAAAGCTACTGTTGCTATGGTTACCTCTCACTAATCGACTTCTTTGCGCTAGCATCTGTTTGGCGAAAATACGCAATCTGACTTGATTTAATAGTCCTGGACGTTTGAAATCTCTGTTGAAACCTATGTTCCTATGGAAAGAACTAACTTTTACTCACAATGGAAGTGGCTGTGTACAGGACGAGTATTATCTTTTTTCTAGTGAACTATCCCTTTAAGACGAAATACAGGATACGCTATCTTGAATGTGGATATCAAATGTGACACATTAACAGATGATTTTGCATCATCTTTGCTGAATCAAAGGTGTCTCTGACAAAAGCTCTGAGCGGGGATGCAATGTTTTTCCCAATGGATGCCTTGAAAAGGAAAAATGCACTAATAAGTATTTGAAACCCCATCAAATTGGATTCTCAGTGACACTCACAGTGAGAGACAGGAGAAATACATTAAATCAAAGATGTCTTCAGATGTTCCCTATTCTTTCAGAACTCTGAGGCTTCTTCTGAAGGACTCTCTCTCTTCTCTATGTTCTGAGACCATGAAGTGTCCATCACTCAGACATACAGCATGCCCCGTTGTTTCATATTACACTGGTAAACATTTAAAATACCATGCCTGACACTTCTATCATCAAAGCGTGTCAGGGTTTAGCCACACTGGTTCTATCTCTTTTATTTATTTATTTCAGACTCTAAGCTTGATCAGGGCTAAACGGACCTGTGGCATAAACCACAGGCTTCCTGCCTAGCTGCAGAGCTCTACGCGCCGCACGACTGTTTATCTAGACATTTTCACTACCTCATATTATAGCAAGCTGCTTTAGATCTGCAATGAATCAAAGTCCTCTGGATTAGATTTAAAAGATGAGGATTAAAATTCGTACAGCCACACAATTTCAATGCTTTTTATGAAATATGAATGTATAATGCTTTAAATTGTGTATGTGTGCTACTAAAAGAAAGATGTACTTTTCTAAGGGACTGGATTTAAGATTTTAATCTATGACAATAATAGCAGTAACACAAAAAAAAAAAAAACACTCACAGTACCTTAGCAACTGCATAGCAACGCCCTTGCAACCTACAACACCTTAGCATTATGGGGGCAAGCACACAAAAATCGAACTTTACTATTATGTTATTTTTTTATATTAAAATATTAATTTTATCAAGTATGACAATGTTATTTATAAGAGTTAGCCTGCTTTTGTTCAGTTTGTTGCTTTCTCTCCATCCATTCTCTTTCCTTTTCTTTAGCTCTCTCAGTTGCTCTTAACACACAAACTGAAGAAGGTACTTGAAAACAATAATCTTGGAGTGATATCAGCAGTATTATCATTGTAATGATTGCCCATAACAGTAATTAACATTCAGTTGCCTAGCAGGCATCTTTATTCAGGCTGACTACATCGAGAGCAGCTCATCCACCTCTTCACAGTCAAAGCACATACTCTTCTCTTTATGTTAATTCATCTCATTAGTTTGGGGCATAAAAATGATCAAATGTGGACATCGAAGAAATATTTTACCTAAATAAGTAAACAAACAAATAAACTTATAAATTAATGAATATAGAAAATTAAAGATAAGACAATTACAGGTTTTGACCGTAAATTCTGGACACATTTTTTATGCCAATAACCGAATAGCTTATATTTCAGTTTGTTCATCACACAAAGCTAACAAGAGCCTTACTTGTGCAATATAGCCTATTGCACTAATTTTATACTGCTTTACTTGGTGTTGTTTAAGGTTTCTAGCTCTTTTCCCAGATCATGCATATAATTGAATCAACTTTCTTTTTCTTCTCACCTCTTTAATTTTTTAATCACTTTTCAGGTTCATCTAATTACAGAATTTTGCATAAAGCATCAGCATACTGTTTTTAGCATTATTTTGTTGCTAATGCTAATATCTTTTCACATTTCCGGGTTTCTCAGATGCGGAAGTCATCATAGTTGGGTAAACGTTTATAGCGGTGAATGAGACTTCATTAAATATATTTTTTGTGTTTCCATTTGCACAAATAGCGAAACAATAACAATAGTGTTTTCACAAGTTTCAAAAAGAGGAAAGTCAGAAGAGAAAAAGATGTAATTTTTACTGTCACTCCCACAGCCGCTAACTAGTTTTATTGTAATTTGATGCAAAGGTAGGCTTAATATAATACTAAATATAGTGTTTTGAATGTAGGCTTACATAACATTTTTTTAAGTGAAAATATAAAAAAAACTTTGCTGGATTTACGCTATTGGTGACTGTTAAAACGCGCCATCACAGTCTCTGAAAAGGGTTTATTTATCATCGCTACAACTAATTTTACTTTACTTCTTTAAATTTTTAACTAAAAACTTTGATGTTTTTCAGATGAACTTATCACAGTATAACATTGACACTGAAATGGTCGATTCTTTTAAAAAACTTCTAAAATGGAACATTTTCTATAATAAAATCAAAAGAAAACTGTAGATAAAATCTTTCACTCACTCATGCTGAAGCGTTTCAGGACTTTCTCATTCTAAGCTAAAGACTGCCATCTACTGGCTCTCATATGAAATCACAACTATTTGCCTAAACACACACACACACACACACACACACACACACACACACACACACACACACACACACACACACACACACACACACACACACACACACACACACACACACACACACACACACACACACAAAAACACCATTATAGAATTGGACTATAAACCTTGGTATTACAATTTCTGTTTCATTGTACTGAAAATCATACATGATTCCTTTCCATTCTGTTAAAACCTTAATTAGGAAATGTATAATTTTGCCATCTGAAATATTTATATTTGCTTTTCCACAGGAAAGACATCAAAATGCACGGCACTGGATCAACCATTATATGACCATCTGCATAGATAACAGGTTGTATGGGAGAATCTATTGATTAATAATGTGTACATGTCTCCATGTGTGTGTTGTAAACCTGTTGCATCTTGTTGGCAATAACAGGAACTCGTATTGAATTATTGATTCACTGCTGCTTTCCCCTGAAACCATTAGTTCCTTATTCTCTCTGTCCATGTTACACTTCAATTTTTTTTTTAAAAACGCACTTGACAGCCTGCACTCATCACATTCACAGAGAAGATCTTGTGAGTTCAAATGAAGGACACTGTGGTTTTGTTCCAGCCATCTAATTTGGACTCAATAAATACCTGTGCCCTGTTAGACTGGAGGACACTTTAGTCTTCCTGGATGTGAGTGTTTTATTTATTTATTTATTTTTAAAATTATTATTATTAATTGTGTTTTTTTTTTTTTTTTTTACACAATATCTCCACATAGTAAGCTATTACAAAAACACTCTGGATTTTTGCTTTATGTGTGTTGTAAAAGGTACTTTCCAAGAAAAGGGTGAATGATGAATGAAGGTCAAACTAGGTCAAACTAGGTCAAAAAAAAAAAAAAAAAAAAAAAAAAATTATATATATATATATATATATATATATATATATATATATATATATATATATACTTTTCTTGCTATATTTTTTGTTAAATAAGAGTTTATTAAATGTATCAAATTGTACTCCGGAAGTGAGCAAAAATTTAGGCCAAAGTAAAATAAAATAAAATGTACAATATACCAAAATAATTTTAAAACAACCTTCCTTTCTTGCTATGTATATTCTATGTTTAATAAGAGTATATCAAAAGAATCTAATTGAACTCACTCCAGAAATTACCAAAAAATTAGGCCTAAATATGTTTTGAGTATATGAGTATATATATAAAGTTTATATTTTATATTATTATATTTTTTATATTTTATGTGAAGTTTATGGCATTCCTGTTTTCATTTCATTATAGGATATGTATAAATATAATTTAAAAATCAGTGTGATTGTACAAGTAAATAAATCTACTTTTCTTTCTATTTCTATATATTATGTTCAATAATCAAAAGTATCAAATAGTTCTCACTCCAGATATGAGCAAAAATGATGTGTTTCAGTAAATATATAAAGGTTAGAGTTATATAAAATGACACCTTGGCTGTAAATCCACTCTATGTATTTCCACACACTCAAAAACACTATTGTATCCACCAGTCAGCCTTCGACTCACAATTGCTTCATGCCCATGTGTCTACACTCAGTGTGCCTTAACCTTTAAGAAAGCAACAGCAGTGTGATCGACTGCTTGTCCTGAATCTCAGGAAACATTTTATCTCAGAGGCTTGAGTTTCACCCTTAAGCGAATGACTACATGAGATATGCACCAGAAGTGCTGGCTACAAAAAACCCCAAAAAAGAACAATGTCCTTATCCTCAGCATAATGCAGAAGTGATTCTTTAGACATCGCTGAGCCACTTGACACTTAGTTCTCATGTGCCTTTCACTATGTTTTGTAACTGTTTGAATTCAGAATTTGCGCAAATGACCCAAGTGCAGGTCGTTACATCCCACACATTCACAGCTGTTATTTCACAATCATGTCATGCATTGCCCTAACCTGGATATAGCGGCATCCTATTTCAATTTTGTTTTGACACACTGCCATCAATTCTTTCAGAATATTACACGGCCAGCGAAGATGAAGCACCTTCAGTGCAAAGGTTATATAACACCGTCCCACAGACACACATCCATCACTGATAATAAGGACAGATTACTCCACAATTCAGCTCCTTCATGTTCTTCATCTTCTATGTGCTACAACAGCTGAGGACGGGAATATTGGGTTTCTGTTTACTAGTCTTGGATCAGTTTTGCTGGTTAATTTCATATAGCACAAAAACTCTGCTGTTCATCTGAGCATCAGGGCTGCAAATGTTGGTAGTTTTTTAAATCACATCATTACGCTACATGGCTATCATGTTAATTTAAGAAAACCTGGGGTGAATCAAGGGTGAATCAAGAAAGCTGTCAAGAACTTGTCACTATAAAATATGAAAAGGGGTCTATTTTAGGACCATACAGTTTTTAAAAAAAAAAAAAAACATTATGACAGTAATATATAGCACATTCCTTCATATCCCCTCCTCCAATTGTCATTAGTCCAAAACATCCATCCATCCATACGTCCATCCATCTAAACATCCATCCATCCATACGTCCATCCATCCATCTAAACATCCATTCATTCATACATCCAACCAACTAAACATCCATCCATCCATCCATAGGTCCAACCATCTAAACATCCATCCATCCATACATCCATACGTCCAACCAACTAAACATCCATCCATCCATCCATCCATCCATCCATCCATCCATCCATCCATCCATCCATCCATCCATCCATCCATCCATCCATCCATTCATACATCCAACCAACTAAACATCCATCCATCCTTCCATAGGTCCAACCATCTAAACATCCATCCATCCGTCCATCCATACGTCCAACCATCTAAACATCCATCCATCCATCCATTCATATGTGCATCCATCCATCCATAGGTCCAACCATCTAAACATCCATCCATCCATATGTCCAACCAATTAAACATCCATCCATCCATCCATCCATAAGCCCAACCATCTAAACATCCATCCATCCATTCATACGTGCATCCATCCATCCATCCATCCATCCATCCATCCATCCATCCATCCATCCATCCATCCATCCATCCATCCATCCATCCATCAAACTAAACATCCATCCATCCATCCATCAATACGTCCAACCATCTAAACATCCATCCATCCATCCATCCTTCCATACGTCCAACCAACCATCTAAACATCCATCCATCCATCCATCCATCCATGCAAACATCCATCCATTCATACATCCAACCATCTAAACATCCATCCATCCATCTATTCCTACGTCCAACCATCTAAACATCCATCCATTCATCCATGCAAACATCCATCCATCCATCCATCCATAGGTCCAACCATCTAAACATCCATCCATTCATTCATACGTGCATCCATCCATCCATCCATCCATAGGTCCAACCATCTAAACATCCATCCATCCATACGTCCAACCAACTAAACATCCATCCATCCATCCATAGGTCCAACCATCTAAACATCCATCCATCCATACGTCCAACCAACTAAACATCCATCCATCCATCCATCCATCCATAAGCCCAACCATCTACACATCCATCCATCCATTCATACGTGCATCCATCCATCCATCCATCAAACTAAACATCCATCCATCCATCCATCCATCCATCATCCATCGATACGTCCAACCATCTTAACATCCATCAATCCATCCATCCTTCCATACGTCCAACCAACCATCTAAACATCCATCCCGCCATCCATCCATCCATGCAAACATCCATCCATTCATACATCCAACCAACCATCTAAACATCCATCCATCCATCCATCCATCTATTCATACGTCCAACCATCTAAACATCCATCCATTCATCCATGCAAACATCCATCCATCCATCCATGCAAATATCCATCCATATGTCCAACCATTTAAACATCCATCCATTCATCCATCCAACCAACCATTTAAACATCCATCCATCCATCCATTGAAATATTTAAACATGATCTTATTGTTGTGCTGCTACATTGTAAAGAAAATCTCAAAACTCACATTGGACAAATCAATTGGATAAACAGAGTAAATTAAGTTTAATTTACTAAAATCAAAAAAGTTTTTTTAAGTGAGATTTATGTAGATTTAAATAATAATAAATAAGAATCACATTTGTAAATAACATTGGTGCATCCGAAACGGCGTACTGTCTGAGTAGTTATTTGAATTCAAACTTACATTGTGACCATTAGAAAACTATACTATATGTTTCGAATGAATGTAATCCAGATGTACTACATCCGCCATGTTGTCATTATCATGTGATCTACAGTACCAGCATCATTTACATTGCTTCACCTCCATTCATAAATGTTCTTCCATGGCCTCATGGGATAGTAAAGTGTCCATCGAATGCACACTTCAGAATCTTGTGGGACTGGTGACATAATCTGTCCTATTACAGTTTTTCTCCATTGGTTTGGCTCATTTCTTGAGACAGAAATTACATTCTCAAAACTCTAAGATCATTTGGCAAAACAGTCTTACAGTTCAGCACAACACTATAGCTCACTTGCAAAAGCTCATATCTCTCCCAAAACTGTTCACTCATACTTCAAAACTAAATTCCTTTCCCATATAAAGAGTCAGTGTCACAGAAATGGCAAAGATCTTTTTCAATTGCTTGGGCTCATTTCTTGAAACAGACCGGACATTCTCAACACTTGGTGCTTTTGCCAAAGTAATGTGGATGGTTCGGCACAACACCATGGTTCACCTGCAAAAGCTCATACCTCTCCCAAAACTGGTCACTCATGTGTCAAAACTAAATTTCCGTCTCATTTAAACAGTCAGTGCCCCCAAAATGCTTTGTTCCTTTGACATTGTGTAAGCACTGCAAGTCAAAATCTTTAGATGTTTTGTCACTATGGCAAATATCCCTCATGTCCACCTCAGTCTTAGTCCAGTCCTTCACTGACAATGGTTACTGTACAGTTTTTGTCTAGCTAACAGAATACAATTGTGTGTAAAACAGAAAAAAAGACATAGGATTTTAGGGTAAGTGTAGCCTCCAAGGTTTGACATCATATATTGCACTCATACTGCCAAGGAAATTGTAACCATTATCATTCACACACATAAAGTAACTTCCATACTACAACTTTTTGACAGAGTATCTGATGCATGAGCTGTAAAGGCTCCGCCCTCTTCTGCAACTGGGGTGGGGAGCAGCAGCTCATTTGCATTTAAAGATACATGCACGAAAACAGCATGTTTTTCCTTCCACTCAAAAATGGGCATTCACAACATGGAATAATAAATGATCTGTGAGGTATTTTGAGCTGAGACTTCACAGACACATTCTGGAGACACCTGAGACTTATATTACATCTTGTATAATAGGTCCCCTTTAAGAATAATGTTAATTACACATAGACACATTACGGTAATGTAAAGAATGTGTTTAATTGTCAGGAAAATAATGTCAAAAAGCAAAAATCTTCATGGTCATAAAATAGGCTTTATTTCTTTTGTGCAAAATATATATTTTGTCTGCATTTTTGGGGTAAAATGGGACTTAGACATGTTTTTTTTGTGTGAGAATTACCTATTTAATACTGACTTGAGGTTGCATTTGGGTCATGAGATGACGTGATATATTGATTTATTTATCTATATTAAAAATTTACATTTGTAAAAGTTCTTAAAATGGACCGACAGTACAAAAGGCAACAACAACAGCAGAAAGCATTGATCGGTTTGTGCAGAGCACGGGCCATCAGCGGGAGGGTTTTGTTTATGATGCTAGTAGAGTGTCTATGGTCATTAAAGGTGAACACTAATGTACTGTGCATCATCCCTGAGCCAAAGCAATCACTGACCTCATTGATTATTCTTCCCATCTGCTTCTTATGGAAGTGGGAAGCCAGAGCAACCTGATGAAGTCATAATAGTACTGAAATTACCATATGGAACCATTTTATGAGTGAAACCTAATGGAGAATAACAGACACATGCAAAGATGCACATTTCTCTTTGAGGCTGCTGAGAAATGTGCAGTCATCTTTGCAAAGTAGAATTATTCATGCATTATCAAACTCGGTTGCAATAAAGTTTCTCAGTGCAAATCATGTTGGAATTGATTGAACAAATTAAATTTGTGATAGCGATCAAAGTTCGGTACAATTTGGGGTTCGTTAACAGATGTGTTGAATTATTCAATATGTATTCTACTATTGATTCCAAATGTATTTTGAATTTTAAACAACACTAAAAATGTATTTGCATTATATAAAAAATCAAATCAAGTGGCATCTAAATTATGCTATGAAGAGTTTTTAAAAATGAATATGCTTTTTTTTCATTTGGAATGTTTTAATAATAATAATAAAAATAATAATAATATTTTTAAGACAAACCGAACTGTAGCTTTAAGATAATAACATACAGGTTGTTATGATAAATATTTAAAATCAACATATTTTATAAGTGATGATAAATTATGAAAAGATATGCATTTAAACAAATGTATTTTCACAACATGAGGGGGGAAAATCATGTTAAATCGTAATTATGACATAAAAAGTTTAAATTATAACATACTAAGTCATTTATGAGATGAAAAATCAAAATTATGACTTAAAAATCATAATTGTCATTAAAAAGTCAAAAGTATGAATTAAAAACCTCATGTCATAATTATGATATAAAAGTAAAAGGTATGTCAATTTAGATTTTTTAATCTCATAATTATGACTTAGTATGTCATGATTTCATCTTTTTATCATAAGTGATTATAAATTATTAAAAAAAGATATGCCTCTAAACAAATGTATGGAAGCACATTTCTGCCACATAAGAGGGAAATCATAAAAAGTCTAAATGATAACAAATTAAGTCATATTTGTGATATGAAAAATCAAAATGATGTCTTAAAAATCATAATTATGTAATTAAAAAGTCAAAAATCATGAATTAAAAAGTCTTAAGTCATAATTATAATATAAAAGCAAAATTATGACGTATGTCAATTTCAAGTTTTATCTCATATTTTCGACTTTTAAGATCATTATGACTTAGTATGTCATAATTACATAATTTTAAGTTATTATGAAAAGATATACCTCTAAACAAATGTATGGAAGACCATTTCAAACACATAAGGGGGGAAAAATTCATGTGAAATCATGATTATGACATAAAAATTCTAAATTATAACAAATTAAGTCATAAATATGAGATAAAAATTAAAATTATGACTTAAAAAAAAATCGTCCATACAGATGTCAAAAGGTCTGATATTTTGTCATCTATGGCAATGACATTCATTTTTCACGTACAACGAGTCAGTAGCCACCAGGGGGCGCCATTTATCCATAGCCCCGCGCGCGCAGAGATCTCCCATGGGTTCCGAACGGATGCTTGAAGTGCTGAACACTTGAGAGGCGAGTCGAGCACCTCACCATCCCTCTCCACACAACACAGCGAGCAGCCATCCTGAACACATGACTGCAGCAGCCAGAAGCCCCCACTAAATAACCACATGAGAAGGCTATAGCCTAATGGATAAAGGGATTTTGCAGATTTGAACCCTTCGTTATAATAACTGCAACTAAAGATCTCATCATCCATGCTTATTCAGATCCGTTCCAGCGCGCAAAGTTCAGACGCATCTGAAGGAACTTTGGAGAGTGGGAGTTTCAAGGACTCATTTGAGACTTTCTGAACTGGTGCAGGAATCGTTTTAATTTGATTTGCACTCTTGTTTGAATCTGTAGGTGATGCTTTTCTTGGGAGCGTTTTTGCGCAAAGGGAAATTATCAGTCGTTGGCACTGCTGGGGTTTTACTTCTGACAATGAAAAGCAAATGAGACGGTTATCCCTTCACTTTTATTGACGGCTCAACGACAGGTAAGTCCTGGGTTATTTTCTATTGGAAATTAGCCTTGAAATTAGGAACATTCTTTGTACATCTGAGTGATTGGAAATAGTCTTCGATTTTATTATAATTGTTTATTTATTTTTAATATATTGTTATCATTTTAGTTCCAATTTAAAAATAACAACAACAAAACACACACACACACACACACACACACACACACACACACACACACACACACATACACACACACACATATATATATATATATATATATATATATATATATATATATATATATACATATATATATATATATATATATATATATATATATATATATATATATATATATATATATATATATATATATATATATATCCTAAAGCACTTTTAAAATGTGACTAGACATAATCATAGTAAATAACTTGAACATAATTGACAGCTATTCTTCCCAATGCCTGATTTAAAGTGTATTTATGCAGATTTACTATGCATTTATTTTATAACTGTGTGGAATTTTGATTAAAAAAATGATATAGAGCCAGTGTTATGAAGATGGTAATGATAGTGAGAATACCAGAGCTGAAGATGATATGATGTCGATGGATTGGGTAGTTAATAATAGAGAGATGATGATGACCACTAAAGTTGGACATTGCCTTTTATGGTGGAACATGAGGAACACCCAGCCGACCGATGTGAAATCCTCTGTGGTGATGGGTTTGAAAGGTAAATCGGCTTGTTTGGATCTGAATCATTGCTGATTGTTGTTGGGGTTGCAGATCAATGTCACATTACCCATAATTACTGAACAAGTATTATTATAGTCAGTCAGCATCTGTGCTGCAGGCCACAGTACAGGTGCACCCTTGCAAATAAATGCAATGACTGTGTCTGAAATATTCAAAATGCTGCCTTATCAGGCATGCTGGAATCCAATGTTACTGTAAAGTGTGGCTGACATTCCTTAACTTCTTCCTTTAAAAAGCAATCCAATCAATTCCCAATTCCCAAAATTAAGTCCCTCCCTACAAGTTTTTTCCTGGAAGTAGGCTATGTCACATTTACTGATAAATCTTCCTTTTATCATTTTGTTTATCCTTCCAAAGTGGGAGCTTTGAAAGGTATGAAGGTTGTATAGGGAACCAAAAAAAACTGTTCCTTGAAATGCTCTTCTGCGACATCTTGCCGAGCCAATTTGAGGTTCTGTCATCGACAGGCAAGTGTACGCCACTTGCCTGTGCAAAGAATTATGGTAGCGAAGTGTCCATCAGTTGTACCCCTTGAAATCCTTCATTCCAAAAATCCCTTTGAAGGGGCCAGTTTTGAGCACTTCGGTTAGGAATAGCCCTTCAATATGCCGGCCATGATTATCCTCACTCCGAATTGGCCTTGTTTCATGTTGAATTTAACAACATCTACTGAAATTGCTCCATCTAGTGTTTTTTAAAGTCATTATATATATTTATATATATATATATATATATATATATATATATATATATATATATATATATATATATATATATATATATATGAAGACTTCAGATGCAAAAGCCTCTAAGTGCCATCTGAAATTTTCTTCTAAAATGAGCATTTTTATCAAGCTCGTATGTTTATGTTTAGTTTATTTCACTTTAATGGCAATTAATAGGTCATTTTCATTGCCATTAAAGTGAAATAACTGAACATAAACATACAAGCTTGATAAAACTGCTCATTTTAGAAGAAAATTTCATATGCCGGCCATGATTACCTTCACTCCGAATTGGCCTTGTTTCATGTTGAATTGAACAACATCTACTGAAACTGCTCCATCTAGTGGTTTCTAAAGTTATTATATATATATATATATATATATATATATATATATATATATATATATATATATATATATATATATATATGAAGACTTCAGATGGTCATTAATAGGTCATTTTCATTGCCATTAAAGTGAAATAACTAAACATAAACATACGAGCTTGATAAAAATGCTCATTTTAGAAGAAAATTTCAGACGGTACTTAGAGGCTTTTGCATCTGAAGTCTTCATATATATATATATATATATATATATATATATATATATACACACACAAATATTTATATATATTGTGTGTATATATATATATATATATATATATATATACACACACACACAATGAAAAAAATCTGTGTGTGCAGTTAAATACATATATATAAATATACATATATATATATATATATATACACATATATATATATATATATATACACACACAATGAATCCCATAAATCTGTGTGTGCAGTTAAATGGTTGGTTCAAAGAATAAAAATATCATCTGATGGAGCAGTTGAAAGTAAATGAATTTATGTATGCCATTTTTCCTTTCAACTTGAATTGTATTCCTACTAAGCATTGTGGTTATTAAATATTCACTTGGTTGTGTAAAGCTCATTTACATTTGTTGTAGATCATCAGAATTCAAAGCCTTCGAAGAAATGGAGACGAAGTCGTAATTATGATGTGATGATTCACAAGTGATTTTGATGCATGTGATGATTCACAAGTGATTTGGTTCATTTAAGTAATTTTGTTTGGAAGTAAATGGACACAGTTAAGCACTTTCATATAACTTTCGCTCGTTTCACATTCTGACAAAGACAGGCTTTTTATGAAGCCTTTTAGCGCTATTGGAACAAAGTGAACAGCAAAGGTTGCACAATGATGTTTTAGCTTGTACTTTATCATTCACATGCTGGTGACAGAGAATGATGAGAAATGATATCTGTTGTCTTATAAACTGGCAAAATAAGTAGTATTTTCTGGCATGCTTGTTCACTATTATTCATCAACAGTGCACACAATGCGTACAGATTTAAATAATCAGCGGTTGTGTCCGATAGCTGAAAAATGCTGCCTCTACAGGCAGGATACAGAGGTAGATAGGCAACGAGGCATGTCCGAATCCAATGATGGTGTCACATCCTTTCTGCTGAGATACCTTCATCTGATCTATTTTTGAAGGCAGGATAGATGTATCCTTCACTGCCTACAGTATGATATCACACAATTCTGTGATTTAATATTTCCATGATAGTTGAGCTAAATATACCATCTGAAAGTTGCAGTTGGTGGTCAATTTCTGTGTAAATGTACATTTTTTATAATCTTTTTTCACTTTTGATGTCATTTTTCAGCGAGAAATTACTATTTTAAAGTAATTAAATATTCACTTTGTGATCATCAAAGGTCTCTCTAATTTGTTGCAGATCATTAAACCGTTTTGCTGTATCAGAAGTCTGTTCCAAATCAGTTTTGTGAAATACGTCTGCTCGCAAACGCTGCCTGCAAAGTCATTAACTGATTGGGCAGTGAGGTATGCAACAAGTCAGCTGACCCAGCCAACATTTCCAAATGACAACTTAATTATTACCAATAGAAATTAGCTTTAATATAATTCTTTAACTGACACGCCCATGAGTTCCACTTCAAGGAATGAAAAGTTTTACTCAAACTTTTTCATAATTTACTCTGACCGTACAATGAAAGTCATTGAGGTCCAAAACACCCCTTTTAATGACAGCTCTTTTATATAATGGCAACATGGCGGAGGAGGCGCTCATTATTATCTTATTTTCTTTTTTTCCATGTCAAAACTTGTATTGTCAATTCTGCAGTTTGCCTATTTCTATTATTTCCGTTATTGCATCACGTCTCAAAGGCGCGTCTCGAGACTTGCATTCTGTGCTACGTTTTTTTTTAAAACCACTCAACGCAAAGACGTGTTCTGTGTGAACGGCCCCTTACTGTGTATTGTATATATATATATATATATATATATATATATATATATATATATATATATATATATATATATATATATATATATATATATATATATATATATATATATATATATATATATATATATAATGCATACCTCGGGTCTTTAGTGACCCGGGACGTCATTCACTACCCTCCTCCTCGTTCACATTTTTAAATTATACATCAACCTTTTTGGTATTCCTCAATCAATTCATTAAAAAGAATATGACAAGAAAAAAATCATAAAATTATAAAAGAATGCCTATTTTTGTATTCATTTTTTGTAAAAATTGTATAGGGTTGCAAATGACCCGAGGTATGTATGAGTGTACGTGTATTTTTTCTGCACAACAATAATTGAATCTTAGATGATGGAATAAGTGCAATTCACCTTTATTCCACAAGGTGGCAATGTCTGAAACGCAATGCTGAAGTGACGACTCATTTAGACAGAAAACAAAATAATAAGAAAAACATGAAATTGCTCAGCGATTTACTGCAGAGCGAGTACTGAACGCAATCAAATATGACTGTAACTGTTACAGGATGAATCTGGTGAAGCTGTTAGCGATCGAAATATTGATTTTGAAGATGTTGAAAATTATATAGTTTTGAGAATAGTTTTGAGAATACGTTTGAAATCGCGAATGGGCTCAAACATAAAACTAGCCCATTATTTGCTGAATTTTCTGGGAAATGAGCTCTGACGAGGACAGTGAGGATGGCATAAAACATCTGCTCAAACTGAGCTCTTTCAAGCTCCAAAAGGTAACAAAATACTATTTATTTTATTCTTCTGTAATTGTTACTCTAATATCAGAGGAGTTTTATATTATCGCGACAGGTAAAGATCCTTCCGTGTGTGATATAGATCCGGGTCGATAAAGACCCGAATATGTAAGAATGATTGGCGAAACAGTCATGCATTTAAGGGTTAAGATTTCAAAAAAAGAGAGACCAAATACAATTCTATTTGTATTTTTACACTATGAAATGTTCTATTTATTAAAACCAAGTATAAATTTAATAAAGTTAGTGTTTTTACGCATTTTTACAATTATTCCAAAATAATAACTAAAGGCTGTAACAATTTAAACAATATATGAAGAGTTCGGTTCCAAAACGCAATAACTCCATTTTGATTAATTTGAGTAAAAAGGTGTTTTCTTTAGCAAGAAAGTGGCAAGATGAAAACCACTATTTTCTGTTTCAAACTTTTACATAGCATCTTTTGGTTATAAAAACATTAAAAATTCAAATCTACATTTTGATTTTAAAAAGTTTATTATAAAAACGTATTATTTTTTTCCCAAAATGCAATTAATCCATGACACTTTTTTTTTTCAAAATGCAATTAATCCATCAATATAAAAGTTATTTTTCATATTGAAAATACACAACAAAGTAAGTTGATTCACATATATGACAGAGTCTAAACTTTGCCAATATTTATCTTATATACAGACATTTTACTAAAAATACATTCAGCCATCACTCCCGAAATGAATTCAACGGGTCGTCTTGTTAATGTTATAAATTATTTGTTATTAAAGAGTATCTGGCGCCACCGCATGGTTAAATAAACACATTTGCCGAGTACATTGGTATTAAAAACAGCTTTTTAAAAAGCCTTTAATGTTTACAATGCGTGGAATGGTGCGCTGTGATTGGTTGAAAGCAGATATATCGCGTTCTGCAGAAAAAGGAGACTGGTGTTTGTCGCGTTTTGGAAAGAAAGGGAGAAAACATGACAGAATAACATGACGGATATCACATTTTGCGCAAAATTAATAAATGACTTTTCAATACCGACCAGATACTATACTGATTTTGGCGGAAACTCAGTTTTTTTGAAAACGACGTTTATCGCGTTTTGGAACCAAACTCTTCATATATTATTTATAAACTAATATTCAGCTTTTCTTTTTAATAGTCAAATTATTTTCAGCAGTCATCAAGCTTGTACACACTGGTCACTCACTCACAGACACAAAGATGTACCTTTAATTTCACCACGCTGATTGCTCACTAAAAACCCCACAGTCATCATGTTTTCAGGCCATTTCAAGTCGGTGATATCTAAGTGACAGTTGTTTACCCGTCGATTCGATGATTAGACCAATAAATATATATAATTTATAACAAAAAGTGTTTCTGAAAAACATTTCCTACCCTATCTTTAATCTATTAAATGGAGTCTACAAATCATCAAATACCATTAAATATGAAATGTCTGTATAATATGTGTTCTTTTATTAATTTGTTAATAGGGCTTGATTTTGCATTTTGACTAGTCAGGCCAATAATTTTATTATACTAATGTGTCATTACAAATGTTTTCAACTTTATAAAACTGTTTAGAAATCAGACGAGATCACCCCCTGAAATTTAGAAACTTTTCAAAACAGTTATGACGTAACTATCCTCGATTATAGTCAGTCGCGTGACTTTGGCAGTTTTTATACATGCTCCGAACCACTGATTCGAAACAAAAGATTCGCAAAGGTTTCGAGGCTTTCGAAAACGTCCATCACTAGGTTTCTGAATCAGCCTGTGTGTTAGTAATCAAGACCAATAGCATATTCACTTATAGCCTGTAATGAGATCCTAAGTGTGAAAATGAAAATGAACCATGCGGTAAAACAAGAGCAGAGCAGCAGGAATGAAAGCGAACACCCCTGCTTATCTTGTCAGCAGGGCCGGCCCTGACTTCACCAACTCTCTGCACAACTTCTCCTCCTTTTACATCCCCTCCTTTGTCTCCATCCTTTTCATCTGCCCTTCATCTTGCTTTTCGTGTCTCATGTGCGGTCAGCTGTTTTTTGCAATTAGCGCTATCATCGCATTTCATCCAACAGAACAGTGGCTGTAATAACCTTACGGCTTTTGTTGCATGCTGATACTATTCGCCCTTGATTAATTGCGCTCCCAGGAGAGCGACTGGAGAGCCGCCGTAGATCTTCCCTTTCACGCCCCATGACAAGTGACCCATTACTGTGCTTTATAGATCGCCGTCAGCAGCCTTTGAAAACGCCTGTGGGCCTGTTGGGCGATGATTTTATTGTGCCGTGTTATTTGTGGGAATTGCTGACAGACGGACCAAAGGGCAGCCGCAGATTTTTTTCGGTTTGTTTCACTGTGAAACGTGCCGCTGCTCTGTTAGTTTAAGTCAATGTGTCTGCTGGGCGACTTAAATTGGTGATGCTCGCCGGGTCACGCAAACAAAGGTCACAGCGTCGCAATCTGTCTCAAATCTCAGAGCATCATTTGACAGTCTGATGACAGATCACAGTGCATTACAGAAACAGACGCTCGCTTTCACCCACATATTGGCATTTCAGATCATTTTCTGCAGCACCACTGAGAGAATTTGTTACTTGTTGTACTTTTCCTATAAAAGGAATAGTTTACCCATAAATACAAATTCTGAAATTCAAATAATTTATTTAAAATTAATTATTTACTTACCATCATGCATGGAAGCTTGTTTCTGCCACGGAATAAACAACAAAAAAAGATAATTGCAACAGTTTATCTTACAATTACGAGTTTACATCTCGCAATTCTGACTTTTTTTCTTTAAACTCGCAATTGTGAGATATAATATCAGAATTGCGAGATATAAACTTGTTATAAAGTCAGAATTGGGGGATATAGATTCGCAATTGCAAGAAATAAAGTCAGAATTGCACGTTTATAATGCACAATTCTGACTTTTTTTCTCGCAATTCTGACCTTTTTTTCTCACAATTTTGACCTTTTTTCTTGGGCTTTACGAGTTATGCAATTCTGATTTTTTTGCAATTCTGACCTTTTTTCTCTCAATTGCAAGTTTATATCTCACAATTCTGACTTTTCCACACAATTCTGACTTTTTTCTTGAGATTGCGAGTTTATATCGTCCAATTCTGACTTTTTTCTTGAGATTGCGAGTTTATATCGTCCAATTCTGACTTTTTTCACAATTCTGACCTTTTTTCTTGTGATTATTAGTTATATTACGGAATTCTAACTTTTTTTCTTGCAATTGTGAGTTTATATCTCACAATTCTGACTTTTTTTCTAGTAAAGACATTTATAATGTTTTTTAAACTTTCTATTAATTAAAGAATGTATAATGTTTTCCACAAAAATATTAAGCAGTACAATTGTTTTCAACATTGATAATAATCAGAAATGTTTCTTGAACAGCAAATCAGCATATTATAATGATTTCTGAAGGATCATGTGATGCTGAAGACTGGAGTAATGATGCTGAAAATTCAGCTTTGCATCACAGGAATAAATTACATTTTAAATATTCAAATAGAAAACAGTTATTTTAAATGGTACACTGTCAGAAAAAAAGGTACGGCTCTGTCACTGGGGCTGTACCCTAAGGTACAAAAGTGAAAAGGTACCTCTTTGTACCTTACTTACCCCTAAATGGTGCATATTAGTACCTTAAAGGTACATATTAGTACTTTAAAAGTGCATATTTGTACCTTAAAGGTACATATTAGTACCTTTTTACCTTTGTACCTTAGGGTACAGCCCCAGTGACAGCACCGTACCTTTTTTTCTGACAGTGTAATAATATTTCACAATATCTATATTTTTACTGTATTATTAAATAAATGCTTTTTAAATAAAAATAAAAGTTAAAAAAAGTTTATATCTTGCAATTCTGTGGAAAAAAGACAGACCTTTAAAAAAATAAAAAAGGTAATTACAATTTTATATCACAATCTTGAGAAAAAAAGTCAGAATTGTGAGATAAAAAGTCACAATTACCCTTTTTATTTTTTATTCAGAGGTGGAAACAAGCTTCTATAATCATGTCTTTGAAAGCCTGTATGAACTCAAAAGAAGATCTTTTGCAGAATGTCCTGGCTGCTTATTTCCATGCATTTACTATGAAACAATTTTCACTCAGAAATTGCTAGTAAATTTCACAAATAATTACAAAGAAACAGCAACACATTAAATTGAACATGACATTTTGACGCTGAAAGGCTGAAATATTTTCTCCAAAATTTACATTTAAGTACTGAGTAATATATATATATATATATATATATATATATATATATATATATATATATATATATATATATATATATATATATATATAAAATTTATTTATTTATTTATTTATTTTCTCAGGTCAGTACTGAGTAATATTAAGTAACTACATGTACTTACTCTAGGGTTAGGATTAGGGTCTGGTTTGGTTTAGGGTTAGTTGTATGTAATTATGCATATTTTATAGTTATTACTATAGTAACTACAAGTAACATATGTAACAAAGACAGTGTAAAATAAAGTGTCACCAATATTTTTTTTAATTTACAGTGAAACAAAAGTGAAAAAGTACCATGAAATAGATTTGACATCTTCTGAAGCCATATGATGAGGAAAATACCAAAATGCAAGCTATTTTTCCCTGAAAATCCTTTTAAAATCTCATTCACTTCTTCATTCATGCAAATGTGTCATTGATGATGACAGAAATGTTATCTTTAGGTGAACCATTCCTTTGCGAGAGGTTGCAGCAAAAGTATGCTTTCATATGTTTCAGAATATTGCTCTTGACAAGATGAAAATAATCCCTTTGCATTTCTTCTTCCTCTTACAAAGAACGATGTTTTTTTCCCTAATGAACTGGATATCCTACACTGAAAGTGACAGCATTTTAATGAAGAGTGCTTTTCTAAGCGCTTCACCTGACAAGATAGTAAAGGCCAGTTAGATTTGAACAGATATTTCTCATTTGTAGCCGTGGTCAAGCTCAGGTACTATCCATTTGAGAGCGTGTGACCTTCTGATCTGTGAGATATAGATAGATGGCGGTCTAGCACGTAGGAGGAGCTCTCAGACTTCCTCTTAAAGGCAGGTCAATGCGGCAATCGTTAGCAGTAATAGGATGACAAGATACTTTTTACAGACATTTGCGCTAGCAATTATACAGAACTTAACATTTGCTTTTAAGGTCAGGAACATTAGAACAAGACTAATGGATCTGTGAACTACACATGAAGCATTTCTTTATCACATTTAGTTTTCCTCTGCAAGTATACGTATGTGTAAGAAGCAGGTGCATGAATCACTTCTGCTGTTGCACAATGGTTTCAGGAATAGAAGCTTCTGGTAAGCAGGTGGTGTCTAGCGGCCTTTTTGTTTCCTACATCAGTGGCTCTCAAGTGGTGGTTCGCAACCTAAAAAATTGCTTGCATGTCTAAATGTAATTCTAAATGCAAATTATAACATATATGAAGTATATTTATTACATATTTTTGAAATTATTTTTTAAATAAAATAAAAATATCACTCTAAATGAATAAAAATAAATAAAATATACTAATTATTAATATATAAATATATATTTACATTGTTTTAGAAAAAGCTATATATTATTAATAAATTAGTAGTATATTATTTAAAAAAAAAAAAAAAAAATATATATATATATATATATATATATATATACTGCTTTTTCTAAATATATATAGTGATATTTCTTGGTAGGTAAATAATATATAAAAATTAATTAGTATATTATTTAGTATATTATTCATATAGATAAATACAAAAAAGGCTATTTCCATCCATTGCCTCTTGATGTGGGTTTTATCCAGTTCTTCTGGAGATTCTCATATATACCCAACAATAATTAATGTTCAGAATAGTATTAATACATTTCAAATTTATTCATATTTTTGTTTACTTCTCCCTCTTGATATCTAATGTTAAATCATGGTCCTAGGCAAAACCAGTTGAGAACCTCTATTCTGCATCTGCTATAACAGTCTTATACAGTCATATACTTATTTTATACTTAGACCTATATTTCTAGCCACACCAAGCGATCATAGATCATCACTCGGACAGATTTCGTTCGGAGGGAGGGGTGTTTAAGATCACTATACATGCATGAGATGGCAGGTGATTTATCGCAGAGGCGAGGCAGAAGTGCGAGAGGCCCGTCCAGCTTGTTTTGTTTCCTGAGGTACAGAGCGCTGTAGTCGTGTCCTCGGCCTTTAGCCTGTCGGATTCTAGAGGCTGTAATTTGGAGATATTGCTTTGCATGCTTGTGAGAGGGAACTGCAACCGATGCGAGATGGATTTGCCTTTGTCTTCCTGCCTCAGAAATGAGGCTTCGCTCGGTGCAATCACACCGTTGCTGTGTCAAATTGAAATCATGCAGCCAGTCTGGTCTCTGTTAGCAAGAAACGGATGAAGCACAGGCACATTGTAACAAGGGCTCAGCAACTATGAGCTTTTCGGTCAAAAAAACAATGTTTTATATGTTACCTAGGTCTTGTGCAATGAGATGGGTTAGATGGGTTGTTCAATAAAACCATATGATTACTTGCTTTTGATAAAATACATATATAATAATGAGGCAATAATTGGTTCAAATAAAGTATTCGAGCCAATTATTGCCTCATTATTATATATGTATTTAAGTCATTTTAAAGGCTATTGTTCACTTAGGTCTATTTTTATTACCATAAAAAATATTGTCTGATTAATCGTCAAAATAATCAACGATTACTCGATTACCAAAATAATCGCTAGTGACAGCACTTCAGAAATGCACCTGCATTGTTTTGCATTTAGTGACTTTCAGTCAAATAAAAAGAATATTTTTCTAGTCATATATTTCATCATAGAAGATTTCTTCAAAATAGTGTTAAAATATTGTATCGTTCTCGTGAAGATAAGTGTGTATCGTCACAGCCCTAATGTTACCCTTACTGTACGTTCCATTTTTGTCGTTTCATGAATTGTTTAGTGTTCCATAAATGTTTCACTATGTAAATGTAGCTGGAAAACCTATAATACTATATTTAAAGGAACACTCCACTTTTTTTGAAAATAGGCTCATTTTCCAACTCCCCTAGAGTTAAACAGTTGAGATTTACCATTTTCGAATCCATTCAGCCGATCTCCAGTTCTGGCGGTACCACTTTTAGCATAGCTTAGCATAGTTCATTGAATCTGATTAGACCGTTAGCATCGCGCTTAAAAATGACCAAAGAGTTTCGATATTTTTCCTATTTAAAACTTGACTCTTCTGTAGTTAAATCGTGTACTAAGACCGACGGAAAATGAAAAGTTGTGATTTTCTAGGCTGATATGGCTAGGAACTATACTCTCATTCAGGCGTAATAATCAAGGAACTTTGCTGCCGTTCCATGGCTGCAGCAGTGCAATGATATTACGCAGCGCCTGTGAGCCCCTGCTTGCACAGGGAACGTGCCTTGCAACTATGGAGACGTTTGTGAGAGAGACGCTGCGTAATATCATTGTGCCTGCTGCAGCCATGATACGGCAGCAAAGTTCCTTGATTATTACGCCGGAATGAGAGTATAGTTCCTAGCCATATCAGCCTAGAAAATCGCAACTTTTCATTTTCCGTCGATCTTAGTACACGATTTAACTACAGAAGAGTTAAAAGTTGTAAATAGGAAAAATATCGAAACTCTTTGGTGATTTTTAAGCGCGATGCTAACGGTCTAATCAGATTCAATGAACTATGCTAAGCTATGCTAAAAGTGGTACCACCAGAACCGGAGATCGGCTGAATGGATTCAAAAACGGTAAAACTCAACTGTTTAACTCTAGGGGAGTTGGAAAATGAGCCTATTTTCAAAAAAAGTGGAGTGTTCCTTTAAAGGGATCCTTGATTATGATTTCACTTTTTTAACTTTAAGTTAGTGCGTAATGTTGCTGTTTGAGCATAAACAGCATCTGCAAAGTTATGATACTCAAAGTTCAATGCAAAGGGAGATGTTTTCTTTTACAAAAATTGCTTTTTAAGGACTACAACAAGCTTCTTCCTGGGTTGGTGACATCACAAACCTCAAAATTTACATAAACCCTGCCCCCAGGAACACGCAACAAAAGGGGGTGAGGCCATGTTGGTCTGCTTTAGAGAAGAAGAAGAGTTGTTGTAGTAGAGTGTTGTTAACATGCTGTCATTTTACGCCGGACTGCTTCACAAATGTGGTTCAATTCAATGCTGGATTTACAAAAAGGTTAACATGACGGCTCATGTTAGTTGATGAGTTGATTCAACTCCACAGAATCTACATAAGTGTATCCACTAACCATTCAGAAACGTCCAGTTTCATTCTAAAAGTTGTAACTTCTTCCTGAGTCTCTCCATCAGTGTCGACTCCGGTTTGAACAATGTAAGGCTGAACACCGTTACTGACAATCCTCATTTTGGCTGCGTGAGATTCTCCAGCTTTGTTGTTGTTGAGCAACCGAAGCGTGAGCTGTTAAAGCTCCGCCCTCTTCTGGAAAAGGGGGCCGAGAGCAGCAGCTCATTTGCATTTAAAGAGACTCACACAAACGGTGTGTTTTTGCTCACACCCATATGGGGCAAATTTGACAAGCTATAATAAATGATCTGTGGGATGTTTTGAGCTGAAACTTCAGACACATACTGGGGACACCAGAGACTTATATTACATCTTGTGAAAAGGGGCATAATAGGTTAGGCAGAACATTATTAAAGACCAGATAGCTTTGAAAGAACATTCTGTTAATATTACTAGAAGGAGAGTTTGTACATAACTTTGAGAAAATCTTGCCAGAACGTTT